>NC_084828.1:122401387-122541387 GCF_033115175.1 Lepus europaeus | reverse complement strand
AATAATTGACCTCTTCCTTTTGTAATTTTTGTTCTTGTTTTGCCATCTTTTTGAGATCCTTGAAGTGAAAGTCTCATATAGTTAGGTTTCTTTAAACCATTGGGGAAGGCTGTTTTATGTCTTAGCAAAAAAGCTACTTTAAATTTATAAGCAAATTTTAATTTAAAATTGCCTCTACTGCAATAAACCTGGGTTCAGATCCTTAATTTTTTAACTTAAAAATTAATAATCCTGCTGCCTGTTTATTCCTAGGACTGAATAAAAAATATTGGTTATGCAATTTTTTGTTTATTTTAAAGGGTTTGCCATCAACAATCAACAACTAACTATAAATAATGAATATAAATTTACTAGCTATATCTCCGTAAGCATACAAGTATATCCAGAATTATTTTAAAATTAATGCAGAATATTCTGAGGGCTTGATAAATTTACAGAAGCAGATTTTTTCTTTTAAATATATGTAAAGGACTAGGCAGTTAAACCCCATTTCCCATCCAAGTGCCTGACTTTCATTCCCTGCTCAGGCTCCTAGGTTTGGCTTCCTACCAGTGCATATCCTGGGAGGCAACAGTGATGGCTCAAGTAATTGAGTTCCTGCCATGCACATGGGAGCCCTGGATTGCATTCTCACCTCCCGACCTGGTCCAGCCCCAGCTTTTGGGGAGCATTTAGGGAGTGAACCAATGGAATAGGAGTTGTCTCTGTCTCCCAAATGCAAAATAATAAAAAGAAAGATTTTTTTTTTAATGTTGAAATAACACAAATCAGTGCCTATTGTTTGATGAACAACTTGTTTCCATTTAAATAATGTTATATAATATAGGGCAAATATTGTAGCAGTCCACAGCTTACAACACCTGCATCCCATATCAGAATGCTGGATCCAGTCCCAGACGCTCTGCTACCAGTCCAATTCCCTGCTATGCACTTGAGAAGGCAACAGAAGATGGCCCACATGCTTGATCTCTGCCATCCATATAGGAGATCAGGATGGAGTTCTTAGCTTATAGCTTCAGCCTGGCCTAGACCAGGCATTTGCAGCCATTTGTGGAGAGAAACAGCAGATGGAGGGAGTCTCTCTTTCTCTCTCTCTCTCTGTCTCTTGTAACAATATCTTTTAAAGAAAGAAAGAAAACTTTTTTCCAAAGATTTATTTATTTATTTGAAAGAGTTACAGAGAGAGAAACAGAGGGAGTGATCTTCCATCCACTGATTTTACTCCCCAGATGGCCACAATGTCCAGAGCTGGGCCAGGGCTGGGCCAGGCTGAAGCCAGGAGTAAGGAGCTTCTTCCAGGTCTCCCACATGGGTGGTAGGGGCCCAAGCACTTGGGCCATCTTCCACTGCTTTTGTCAGACCATTAGCGGGGAGCTGGATTGGAAGTGAAGCAGCTGAGACATAAACCAGCACCCAGATGGGATACCAGCTTTGTAGGCTGCAGCTTAACCCACTGCACCACAACACTGGCAATGGGAATAAACCTTTTAAAAAATAATGTAGTTAAAAATTTATAAACTTTCTTATAATTTTAAAATGTTATCTAATAAGTTGTTATTCCTAGTTACAGGTTACTCAACCTATGTAGCAAAGTTTATTTTGAATTTTCTTTTAACATTGACTTTTAATACTAGTCTAATATTATTTATTCATTTCTCCACTCCTTCACACAATCTACCTTTATTATGATTTATGAAATGTTTATACTAATATACCTCCTTAGTTTCCCAGCTTCTATGTATTTTCTAGAAAAAAAGTTGTAGTGATAAAAGTAGCACTTATAAAAATAGAAGTGCTTACCTTTATCAGCATCATTGATAGTTTTTTATTTAGCAAGCCTTGGAGTTAATTTAAGTCTAGGAATTAATCTAGTCTAGAACATATAATTCTTACTATGTAGGTCACCTAGTAAAAATTTCTCAGCCATGTTTCCAGTTACGGCATTGTGATTTTTTTTGTTTTATTTATTTATTTGATAATCAAAGTTACACAGAGAGAGGGAGAAATCATGACACAGAGAGATCTCTCCTCCGCTGTTTCACTCCCCAGATGGTCACAATGCCCAGCGCTGGGTAAGGCTAAAGCCAGAAGCCAGGAGCTTCTTCCAGGTTTCCATTTGGGTGGCAGGGGCCCAAGCACTTGAACCTTCTTCCAGTGCTTTTCTCAGGCCATTAAGAGAGCTGGAGCTGTCAGTACATGAACTGGTACCCACATGGGATACTAGCATTGCAGGTGGGAGCTTAACCCGCTACATCACAACACCAGCTCCCATTGTGACTATTTTGACTTGGTTTTACTTTATATTAAACTTAGCTTTCTTGTCTACATAATAGCAAATGTCTTCTTATGTTTTGGAGTTTGTAAATGAGAACCTTTTTCAGACCACATTTTTGTTCTTGAAAAATAGGCTTATGTATTATATATTGACATGACAACATAGTACCTACTTTTGTTCAAAGACTACCTTAAATTCTATCTCCTACAAAATCTTCTTTGCATTTCCAGTTAAAATTAACTTTCCCCATACTGAAATATCATATCAATTTATAGTATTCCCCTAATAATAGACTTAGAAGATTTTATTATCATTATTAAATACATATCTGTCATTAAACTATGAATTTCTTAAGATTGGATCCATTTTTGGATTTCTTAGACAGTACCTTAATATCTGGCACATGTGTAGTACAAAGTATACACTAAAAGTTTTTCTTTTAATTTATTAGGTGAATGGAATACTTCAGAATGATTCTAATATTTTAGTTTATTTTAAAATAAGCTTTAATATTTTAAAAATAAGTGTTCTGAAATTAAGCATAATCCAATTTATAATCCAAATTTTAGTATTTAGGTTTATTAAAACAAAAAAAATTTCCCAATAGTTTTTTTGTTTTTTCCTTGAATTCCAAGGAAACTGACAAAGGAATCATTAGAAGACCTGGGTTTGTTTTACAACTCTCTACATTCCTTTACTCCTCTAACCACATAATGTAAGGGTACAAAGTTTCAGGTATGTGAGATGAACAAATTCTGGAGATCTATTGTACATAACGGTGTCTACAGTTAATAAGATTGTGTAGTATACTTGAAATTGCTAAGAGAGTAGAATATAAATGTTCCCACCAAGAAAAGACTTTAAAAAGATTCCAAAAATAACGTGAATTTATGGATATGCAATTAGTTGTATTGTGATTATCATTTCATAATGTATGTATATATTAAATAATCACTTTCTATACCTAAAATATACATAATTTTTGTCAATTATACTTAAGTAAGTCTGGAAAAAATACAGATATGAAAGCAGAGAAAAATTTTTCTTCAAGAGACAGTTAAACTTCAGAAAATTGACCAACTTGTATGTTAATTCAGGGTGGACTTGAGAAAGATTAAGCTCTGTGACTAAATTAATGTCCATGACAGACAGAGAAGAAGATACGGTGGAAGCCCTGGCAAAACTATAAGGTGACAGAGGAAATTTCTTGCTTTTATAAAGAGTGTTACTTTAGTTTTTGTCTGTAATGGAGAACGCTGACGCGTCTGAAGAGCACTTATTACACTGGGAAATAGCTTCTAATTTGACGTATGGAAAGAACTCCCTGTTGGAGAAAAGCTTTCTCTGAATAAAGTGATAGGACTTAATGACTAAGCATCACCTCTTGTGAATATTACTGAATAGGGCCTGAAGTAGTGTTTGGTCCTGATGGACAGTAATCAGTCAAGCAGAGTATGACTAGATCTTGAAATTTTAGAAACGCATGTTTCTTCAACACATACTTGTGCATCAGCTGTGTACCAGGCTAAGTGATAGGTATGGAATGGTGATCAGACAAGTCAGGAGAGAGGACCCTGTCCTTATGAAGTGTAATTAATAAAGAGATGGATACTGAACAAATGCATAGTGAACGTATTTTGTCCTATAAATTGTGAGGAGTTTTTAGAAGGAAATATTCAGGATGCTATGAAATAATGAAAATTGGATGGGTAAGAGCAGAACAGCAATTTATACTGTAAATATTGGGAATTAAAAGGATGATGGATCAGTAAAGAATAAACAGTGGCCTTTCAAAAGGACCAAACAAGTATATTGTCTTCGGTGTCAGCCTGGATTTGTCCTTGCTCTTCTCCCACATCCATTTAAGTATCATATCTTATTAACACTTAGCCCTCAAGTATTTCTCAAAACTGTGTCTTCCTCTTTACCCTTTTTGCCACTGTTCTGGCTAAAGCTTTATTATTTTGCTGCCTGCACTACCCACAACAGCCTTTGTTGGATTCCTGCCTCCAGTCTTAGCCCTTTTTAGAATCATGGTCACAGAGCACCAACAATGTTCGATCCAAAATACAAATCTGACCATGACACCTAGTCATTCCTTTAATGGAGCCCCATTATATGAAGGATGAAATCTAAATTTCCTAAAAATAGCAGCTTCTCTGAGGATTATAGACTTCTTCCAGTTTTATACAATTATTGTTACATTCTTTTCCTTACTGTTGCAACAAACAACTCCTTCCCATCCTTTGTTATTTACCCAGTCATCACTTCCTTAAAAAGCTTCCTGTGATGCAGCCATCCCCAGAATGAGCCCCTGTACTTCTGTGTACATATTTCCATTAATGATTTTGTCACATTATTATATAATTATTTGATATTATATAATTATTTGATAATTATTATATAATTATTTGATCTTACTTTCATATTACTAGTGCTGAATGGTAGTAGGCACTCAATAAATGTTTTTAGGTAAATGAGTAAATGGCTTGCCTTAAGTTGGTCTCTGCTATTCTATAATTTTTAAGTACAAATTTTTAATATTTAATATATTTTAATGTATGTTCCCTATCATGAAAAATTCAGCTTTGCTGATTTGAGTAGATATTTGATTTTAATATTGTGAATGTTATGAGCCCTTTATGAGGTCTTTGCTACTAGTGAGAACAGTGCCATCTATTGGCTATTATCCAAATTGTATTCAGGAGCGAGCATTAGAGTTTTTATGAAAGTTACAAAGGCACCCATGAAATTTTTAGAAAAGGACACCTGTGAAAAATTTACAAACTAATCATCACATGTATGCAAAAACACAGGAAGTGAATTAGTTGTGTCCCATCAAATGAGAATTATGTGTCCTTACATAGACAATAACAGAAAACATTTATTGTGAGTGCCTGGTTTTATTTTATTCTATATCATTACTAAAGAAATTAAAGATAGCTGCTGTTGTTTTATAGAAAAAGATCATCTAAAATATAATTGAGTATCCACTCCCATCTATTTTTTTTTTTTTTTTGTCAGGCAGAGTGGACAGTGAGAGAGAGAGACAGAGAGAAAGGTCTTCCCTCCGATGGCCGCCGCGGTCGGCGTGCTGCGGCTGGCGCACCGCGCTGATCCAATGGCAGGAGCCAGGTGCTCTCCTGGTCTCCCATGGGGTGCAGGGCCCAAGCACTTGGGCCATCCTTCACTGCACTCCCTGGCCACAGCAGAGAGCTGGCCTGGAAGAGGGGCAACCGGGACAGAATCCGGTGCCCCGACCGGGATTAGAACCCAGTGTGCCGGCGCCGCAAGGCGGAGGATTAGCCTAGTGAGCTGCGGCGCTGGCCCACTCCCATCTTTAACAGAAAATTGATACTTTGTGATTTCTATAGCATTTTATTTCCAAATATTTAAAAAAAAACTTTCCTGGAGACATAAAGATATGAGAAAAAAACTAAACAAAGAAAATCTGTAAACTATAGGCAGTAGATTTTTAAAAATTGTTTTTAAAAGTTTCAAATTTTATTTGAGAGGGAGTGGAGACTGAGAGAAAGCATGTCTTTTAATGGGAGTCTAGCTAGGTATGAAAGGTAGTGGTTTTATTTGTCCTGAATATCTTGTGCCACATTATTGAAAAAGTGTAATTTTTTTTACTTCATTGCCTGATCGTTTTCTTCTGCATCAATATTCTTCCATATTAAAGGGCACTGTGTAACACTTAAAACAGCAGAAATAAAACCACAATGGACTTAGCTGATGTAAAGCAGTTGCCTGACTAGCAGCTGCCCTGCTGTGGGCACATATAATTGCGTCAAGTGTTTTATAGATAGTCAATGAAGATTTGAAATGAAAGAAAGCCACCAAAGTATTACTGAGTCTTGGTGTGTTGCCAGATTACCACTGTTCTTATGAGTTTCAGAAATGACATGGTTTCTATGACAGTTAAACAAACCATTAGAAAGTCTGGGTTTAAGTCCTAGCTTTGCTCCCAATTCCAAGTTTGTGCTAATGTATACCCTGGGAGGCAACAAGTGATGACTCAAGTGGTTGGGTCCCTGCTGCACACATGTGAGACTTAGATTGAGTTCCTGCTTCCTGGCTTTAGACTGGACCAGCCCAGTTTTGCAGGCATTTGGGGAGTGACCAAGTAGATGAGAGATGTCCCTGTCTGTCTCTCTTTCTCTCTAACTTCCTGCCTTTGATAAAATGAAATTAAACTAATTTATAGCACCGTACCTTACTGCCTTTCCCCCTTTTAATTATCATGGATATTAGTGTTCCCCAAGTTTTGTGGCAGTTTTGAGGATTGCTGCGTACATGTTCAGAAACACAGATCCCTATAATAATTAAAAAAATAAAAAGGTTCTTACAACTCCTTCATTAACCCCCTATTGTGACCCTCCTTGTCCATCCCACCTAGAGCAGCCTTGTGTGTAAAGTTTTCCCCTATTTACTAGGTCACGTGACTGATCTTCCTGAATGGTCTTCAGTCAGAACTTAGAAATAGTGCCTTTCTCCCTTTGTATATTATGTGCTATTAAAGGGAGTATCTAACATGAAAGCCATATATACCCCTCAGCATCTTTTAAGATTAAGGTGAATATAGCTTTGAGTTTTTATTCCCATCCCTCTGTTTTCTTTGAACACATAAATAAGATCCATGTTGAAGGAAGTCCTGTGGTTGGAGCTTGGATCAGAGAGAAAGTTAATTGACATATACATACTCTGAACATGGAAATCACAAATTTGACAACTAAAACATCATTATGAAGCTTACCTCATCTGCTTTAACTCTGTCTTTCCTGAAGAATAACTTCTTTCTAGGCCACTTCTCAGTTCAGCACACGATTGCTAATGGACTTGCTCCACAGCTGATCAGGCAACCCCTAAAATGTGCAAATCTAACATAATTCCAGCTTCATATAGTCTCTCTAGCTACATTTATAATGTATGTTGGTGAGTAGAATATTGAGTGAGTCAAAATACTTTATTTCATTTTGTAATTTTTATTAGCATACTACTCGACTATATGAAACCATTAAAAATATATTCCATTTTGAGATTTTTTTCCCTACACAGTTGGACTTTTTTTGTTGCTTAGTTATCTTAGTTACTAATTTAATATTTTGATATGAATTTTGTAAGAAAGTGGCTTTATTAATAAGATACACTACCAATATATATATGTATTGCTTTAAACTTCCCTTCTCCCAGAATTGGGACTCTATATTTTTTTTAAAGATTTATTTATTTTACTTGAAAGTCACAGTTACACAGAGAGAGGAGAGGCGGGGGGCTGGGGGGAGAGGGAGAGAGAGAGAGAGAGAGAGATCTTCCATCCACTGGTTCACTCCTCAGATGGTCTCAATGGCTGGAGCTGCACCGATCCAAAGCCAGGAGCCAGGAGCTTCCTCCGGGTCTGCCACATGGGTACAGGGGCCCAAGTACTTGGGCCATCTTCTACTGCTTTCCCAGGCCATAGCATAGAACTGGCTCGGAAGTGGAGTAGCCAGGTCTTGAACCAGCACCCATATGAGAAGCTGGCACCGAAGACAAGCGGCTTTTCCCACTACACCACAGCACTGGCCCCGGGACTCTATCTATATTTTAAGGTTTAAATAGAGTAAATAAGTTTCTGATTTTTCTTTTTTCTTTTTTTTTTTTTATAAAGATTTATTTTATTTATTTGAAAGAGAGTTACAGAGAGAGGTGCAGACAGAGAGAGGTCTTCCATCCACTAGTTCACTCCCCAGATGGCTACAATGGCCGGAGCTGCGCCGATTGGAAGCCAGAAGCCAGGAGATTCCTCCAGGTATCCCACACGGGTACAGGAGCCCAAGGAATTGGGCCATCTTCTACGGCTTTCCCAGGCCATAGCAGAGAGCTGGATTGAAGAGGAGTAGTGGGGTCCAAAACCGGTGCCTCCCTTGGGTCTCCCACACAGGTGCAGGGGCCCAAGGACTTGGCCATCTGCTACTGCTATCCCAGGCTATAGCAGAGAGCTGGATAGGAAGAGGAGCAGCCGGGACCAGAACCAGCACCCACATGGGATGCCAGCGCTTTAGGCTAGGGCATTAACCTGCTGCGCCACAGCGCCGGCCCCAGGTTTCTGATATTTCAACAAAAATTTTCTCTATTCTTTGAATTACCTACTCAACAACCATTTCTGAATGTCATGGTAAAGGTACCTTTATTTCTTCAATTCATTATCTTCATGTATTATAGGTGTATGATTTCAAAAGGCTACTGTTACAGCAAGAATTTTGGCACTTGTTAAGAAACTATTTATCAAGATTTGTTTGTGTTTGAAGTAACTTAAGATGGCATTATTGAAAAATAATGAGTCAACACTAAGATCTATCTAAATTTGCCTACGTGTTCCTTGATACAGTCACTCAGGAGTCTAAGAGATACTGCTGACTCTAGGACTAAGACTTATTTATCTTAGTAAATAATGTGAATGAGAAGTTGTTGAGAAGTGAGGAGTTGAAAGGATGTTGGGGACAGAGATCTGTAATACTTTACCACTACCAATCCAAACACAAATTTCCTGTCTTTTCCAAAGTTTTATGTATTTGAAAGGCAGAGATAAAGAGAGACAGATGGACAGAGGGAAATCTTCTATTCAATGCTTCACTCCCCAAATGCCTGTAACAGCTGGGCTGACCAGGCCAAAACCAGGAGCCCAAGACTCCATCCTGGTCTCCCTTAAGGATGGCAAGGATCCAACCACTGGAACCATCACTTGCTGCCTCCCAGGGTACACATTAGCAAGAAGTGAATCAGAAATGGAGCAGGGACGCAAACCAAGGCATTCCAATGTGAGATGTAAACATCCCAAGCAATATTCTTAGCCATTACACCAAACACCCACTCTACAGATTTTCTAATCTAGCCAATAATTTATTGCATAAGTGGGCATAAACATTTTCCTATCTGAATAATTGTTATGTATAATATATATAATTTGAAATTGCCTGTGAAAGAGAAGACTCATACACTTGTTTATCAAGCTGTTTAAGAGTCTTCTTTGGAGCTGGCACTGTGGCACAGTAGGTTAATCCTCCATCTGCAGCACAGACATCCCATATGGGTGTAGTCCCTGCTGATCCTCTTCTGATCCAGCTCTGTTAGGACCTGGGAAAGCAGTGGAAGGCGGCCTGCACCCACATGGGAGACCCAGAAGAAGCTCCTGGCTCCTGGCTTCTGGCTTCAGATCGGCCCAGCTCTGGCCATTGGAGCCATTTGGAGACTGAACCAGCAGATGGAAGACCTTTCTCTCTGTCTCTTCCTCTGTCTCTGTCACTGTCTATAACTTTACCTCTCAAATAAATAAATCTTTAAAAAAAAAGTCGTCTTTGTACCAGGTACAGAGAGATTATAAAACATCTTGCCTTCAGGACTTCATTGTTATTCTGAACAGTTATATACGTAGTGTCTTGCTTTAGGAGTAAGGGAGACTTCCAGCTCATACAATCATCTTGCCTCTGAAATTAGAATAAATAAGAGTAAAGGTCAATTAAATTTAATGAACTAACTTAAATTAGTGAATTGTCATTTCAAAAGTCAATAATGAAGTAAGGCTGCTTTAAAATCCACAGTTTTAAAATGAATGGGATTTGAAAAATCATTTGTTAATACTTTGGAACTCAAGTTCTTAAATTTCAAGGAACACAGATACTTTTGAGACTCTTGATAAAAACTAGATTATCAGTCCAGAAAGATATCATTGTGTGTTATTTCAGGAAATTCATAGATTTCGTGATATCCATCCTTAGTACTTAAATTAAAAATGTCCTTCTTTGATTCTTTTCTTTTTTGCCAGAATGTCCTCTTTTCTCTTTTCTCATTTTTCCTGCTTACTTAGCTAGAACATGGATTTGGAATATATTTTAAAACCATTATAGTGTATTTTGAATGGCTTTAGTTTTATTGGAATATTTCAATTAAAAATATCACAGTCACTTTAAATGTAGTCAAAAAACAACAAAGTAAAAGAAAAAATTACTTTTACTAGCATTGTTTTGTACTTCATTCTACTCTTTTTCTTAGCATTCTATATATTTATATAATTGTGTAAGAGTGCATTTTGACTGTGGAAGTTTTTCAGGACATGTAGACAATCTAATTTTTTAGAAGTTGCTTTAGGGATTACAATATGTTTCTTTAAGTCATCACAATCTACTTCAAGTTTATACTGCTGACTACCAATAAAATATAGGAACTTTGTATGAGTTTGTCTTTATTTTTTTCTTCTTTGTACCTTTGCTTTCATAAATATTACATCTAGGTACTTTATAAAGTTAACAATACTGTTAAAACTTTTGCTATTAGCAAATATGTGTTGAAAAAATTAAGAGTAGTAAACTAAAAATTATAGGCACATGGTCATTTATATTTACTCACTCCTCACTGTGCTCTTTATTTCTTCTTGTGGATCTAAGTTACCATTAGTATCATTTCCTTTTGGTCTGAAGGACATACTCAGTATTTCTTGTTAGGGCAGGGCCACTAGAAGTGAATTACCTCAGTTTTTGTTTATCTGTGAATATTTTAATTTTCTTTATTTTTTGTTGAATGTAGAATTGTTACTTAACAGATGTTTTCTCCTCAGCACTTTAAAAAAGCCATTCATCTTTCCTTCTTTTCTGCATTATTTTTGTTGGAAAATAAATCATTAGTCATATTTTTATTTGTGTGTGTAATGATACTTGTCCCTTGCTACTTTTAAGATTTTCTCTTTGACTTTGTTCAGTAGGAGTTTGACTGTGATATACATGAGTGTCGTTTCTTTTGCATTTGTCCTCTTCAGGTTCATTGAGCTTCAGTGATTTGTATGTTAGTTTTTCATCAAATTCAATATTTTTGGTCATTATTCAAGTTTTTTATTCCTGCTACCTCCTTATGTGCTGTTTCTTTTCCTGAAAAAATGGAATTAAAGGATAAGAGTTTTTGGTGTAAAAAACTTTTGAAATCTATGAATAATTTTTTCATTATACACATTTTTCAATAACCTTTCTGAAGACCACTCTTATCTGTGTTAGAATGTTTGGTGGTATCTCACATTATTTTGTCTGTTTTTTGTAGTTTTTTTTTTTTTTGGCTTAGATAATTTTTATCCATCCATATTTATAGATACCGATGTTTTTTCTGACATCTCAGATCTGTTAATGAGCCCATCAACTGAGTTTTGTTTTCATTTTAGTTATTGTACGTGTCAACTACAAAATTTCCATTGGGTTCCTTCCTTTGAGTTTTAGCATTCTCAGTTTCTCTTACCATATTTTGTTCAATCAATTTATTCATTGGTCTTTGCATATTTTTCTTTAATTCTTTGAACATATTTATAATAGCTTCTTTGAAGTCTTTACTAAATCTGGGCCAATTTGAAGTTGGTTTAGCTGCTTTTTTTCCTTGATTATGGGATGACTTTTCCATACTCTATTTTTTCCCTAATTTTTTGGTTTAAAATTGGAATTGTGGGTAATATGTGACTCTAGATTCCACAGTATTCTTTTGAGGATTTAGTGTGTTTGTCTTAGTAGATTACCTTCTCTGGACTCAAACTATAACATTTGTTACCTTTGCAAATTTAGCTGTTGGTATCTCATCTTTGTTTTTGTGTTTGCTGATACTGTCTGCTTTTTTACCTCCACTCCTTAGTATTCTTCAATATGAGTGTATACGTTAGTGGTCAGTGAATGATTTGGGCAAAGGTCATGGCCAAATACCTCAAGGCCATAAGGCTTCTATACTGTGGCCTGGATGTATGTGGAGGAGGAATACATTCAAAGGTGGAGCAAATTCACATCATCCAGGTTTTCAGTCTTCACCTGGCTTTCTAGCATCTTCTGCACATGTATGTAATTTAGAAGCACGTAGAAAGTTTGTAATCTCAGTATACTATGACCCATCGACTTCCCAGTGTCTGCTTGGTAACTGTTTATTGTTCTGCCACAAGCCTGAACCGAGCTTATCACCTCTGATGGTAAAGCAGCATGATTTTTAAGATATAATTTATTTGAAAGTCAGAGTTATAGAGAGAGACAGGTTGAGAGAGAGTTAGAGGAGAGGAGGGGAAATAGTTTTCATCCACTGGTTCAATCCCCAAATGGCTGCAATAGTTGAGGCTGTGCCAGACCAGAGACAGGAGCCAGGAGCTTCTCCTGGGTCTCCCACATGGGTGCAGGGGCCCATCTTGGCCCATCTTGGGCTGCCCATCTTGTGCTGCTTTCCTAGGCACATTAGCAGGGAGCTGGATCAGAAATGGTACAGCCAGGACTCAAACCAGTGCCCATATGAGATGCCAGAGTTGCAGGCAGTGGCTTAACCTACAATGACAAAATGCTGACCTTAAAACAGTATTGAATGTTTTTATCATTCAAACTTGGGAGAAATGATGTATGCAAGCAAACATGTAAAATCTTGCCTTTCCTTCTTGATGAAATAACAGTATTTCTCAGTAAATTCTTAGGTTGTTATCTACCTTTGGTTAGTTCCCAGTGCTCTGAAATGGTTGTTTTTACTGATTTTGTCTAGATTTCTACTTGTTTTCTATGGGGAATGTTTCTCCTAATCTCATGGTGCTATTATTATAAGTAAGAATACACACCATTGTTAGTATTTCAGGATAGTTTCTTAGTATCTTTGTTTTGTACATCCATATTAAATAACATATTTCACATAAATTGAATCAACATTATTATTTAGTTTACATCCTCTGTTTTCACCAAGTTATATAGTATAACTTTCTATGTCATTAATGCTTCTGTAAATATCTTAATATAGTTTTTTGTAAAATATTCAAAATTTCCTAAGAGATTTTAATATAGCTGTATCATGGTTTAGTATACCAATATAATCAAATAAATTGAATTATTTCTCCATTGTTAAAAATTTACTGGTGTATTGTTTTCAGTGATTTTGCAGTCATTTTCTCTTCTAGATATCATAAGGATGAACATAATTGTGCATTGACCTTTTTATCTTAAGTAGTTGCTGTAGGCTCAATTCTTCAAATGAATATCCTTTGTCAAAGGGTATGAATATTTTAAATGTTCTTAATATATAGTACTCTGTCATTTTGTAGCTAATAAGCAATTTTGAGTGCTTTCATATTCAACATTATATTTAATATGTATTCTGTATTTCATTAAATAGTGTTTTTTAAAGAGATTTATTTATTCATCTGAAAGAGTTATGCAGGGGAGAGAGAGAGAGAGAGAGAGAGAGAGAGAGAGAGGTCTTCCATCTGATGGTTCACTCTCCAATTGGCCACAACAGCCAGAGCTGTGAGGATCCGATCCGAAGCCAGGAGCCAGGAGCTTCTTCCTTGTCTCTCACAAGAATGCAGGGGC
The DNA here is from genome assembly GCF_033115175.1 of Lepus europaeus. Taxonomy (NCBI): domain Eukaryota; kingdom Metazoa; phylum Chordata; class Mammalia; order Lagomorpha; family Leporidae; genus Lepus; species Lepus europaeus. The sequence goes on along the minus strand of NC_084828.1, from coordinate 122,527,773 downwards.
CCAAGGATTTAACTCCATCATCTACTGCTTTCCCAGACCATAGCGGAGAGCTAGATAGGAAGTGAAGTAGCTGGGACTTGAACCGATGCCATATGGGATGCTGGCACTGCAGGTGGCGGCTTTACCCGCTACGTCACAGTACCCCATCATTAAATAGTGTTACCTACTCTCCCCCACTTTTTTTTTTTTTTTTTTAAGATTGATTTATTTATTTGAAAGGTAGAGTTAGAGAGAGGGAGAAGCAGAGAGAGAAAGAGAAGTCTGCCATCTGCTGGTTCACTCCCCAAATGGCCGCAATGACCAGGGCTTGTCCAGTCCAAAGACAGGAGCCAGGAGCATCATCCAGGTCCCCACATGGGTACAGGGACTCAAGCACTTGCGCCATATTCCACTGCTTTCCCATGTGCATTAGCAGGGAGATGAATAGAAAGTAGAGCAGCCAGGACTTGAACTGTTGCCCATGTGGGATGCTGATGCTACAGGTGGCAGCTTAACCCACTACGCCACAATGGTGGCCCCACCTAATTCCTTTATTGATGAATATTTATTTTATTTCCTGGTGTTCTTTCCTTTAAAGAACATCTCTAGGGGACTGGCTTTGTGGTGTAGTAGATAAAACCACCACCTGGAATGCCAGCATCCCATATGGACATCAATTCGAGTACCAGCTGTTCCACTTCCAAACCAGCTCCCTACTAATGGCCTGGGAAAGCAGTGGAAGATGACCCAAGTGCTTGGGTCCCTGCACCCACATGGGAGACCCAAAAAAAGCTCCTGGCTCCTGGCTTCAGTCTGTCCCAGCTCTGGCCATTGTGGCCATTGGGGGCATGAGAATGAGAGGATGGAAGACTGCTCTCTCTCCCTCTTTCTCTCTCTATCTCTCTCTGTAACTCTGACTTCCAAAAAATAAAATAAATCTTTAAAGAAAAAGAGAAAATTTCTGAAATATCAGAACAATGATTTTCATGTTTTAAATATTTTATTCTAGAACATACTTGGAATATTTTCTTATAGAGTATGAGTACCTGTAATCGTCATTTCATACATTTCAAATTGCTTTCTATAAGCATCAAATCAGTTTACAATATTGACAGCAATCGAACACACAGAAATCAGTAACATTTTTGTGCGCAAATGATGAGCTCATTGAGAAGAAATTATAAGACCAATCCCATTTATAATAGCTATTAAAATCACATACTTGGAATAAATTCAGCCAAGGTTATGAAAAAAATCTACTACAATGAAAATTATAAAACACTAATGACAGAAATTGAAGAAGACAGGAAAAATGGAAGTAATCTTACTTATTTGTTGATTAGAAGAATTAATTTTATTCAGATGTTCATACTACCGAAAATAATTCACGGATCTAACACAATCCCCGGCAAAATAGCAATGACCTTCAAAGAACAGGAAAGAGTAATCCTGGAATTTATATGGAAGCACAAAAGATCCCCAAAAGCCAAAGTAATCTTGAGGAAAAAGAACAAATCTAAAGGCATCACAATACCTGATTCCAAGACATACTGTAGGGCTTTTATAATCAAAACAGCGTGGTACTGGCATAGAAACAAATGCATATACCAGTGGAACATAATAGAGATCATAGAAAGAATCCACACATCTATAACTGTTCTTGACAAAGGTACCCGAAACATAAACTAGTGAAAAGACAGTCTCTTCTATAAATGGTTGTAAAACTGAATATCCATTTGTAGAAAATTGAAAATAAGATCCTACCTGAATCAACTCAAAACAGATCAAAGATCTAGATGTAAGACATGAAACTATGAAACCACTGAAAGAAAAGATAGGAGAAACACTTTAAGACATCAGTATAGGCAATCATTGTTTAGATATGACCCCCAAATCATAGGCAACAAAGCAAAACTAGACAAATGGGATCATATGAAACTAAGAAACTTATCTATAACAATAAAATAATTAACAGAATGAAAAGACAACCATCAGAATGGGAGAAGATATTCAAACTATTCATCTGACAGAGTATCCATAATATATAAGGAACTGAAAGAAACTCAACAACAACAAAAGCCAAACATTCAGTTAAGAAATGGGCAGAGAATATGAATAGACAGTTCACAAAAAAAGAAACACAAATGACCAACAAAAATGTAAAGAAATGTTCAATATCAGCAGTTATCAGGGAAATGCAGATGAAATACCACAACATCATCTCATTCTAGTTGAAAGACTGTTAGTGAAAAAAACAAAACTAACAAATGCTAATGAGGATGCAGAGAAAAGCTACCCCACTTATATAGTGCTAGTAGAAGTAAAAATTAGTACAGTCACTATGGAGAACAGCAGAGAGGTTCCTCAGAAAACTAAAAATAGATCTACCATATGACCCTGTTGTCCTACTTCTGAGTATATATGCAGGAGAAATGAAATCAGTCTATTGAAGAGATTTACATTCCCTTGTTCATTGTGGTACTATTGGCAATAGCCAATATATGGACTTAGTCTAGGTTTCCCTTCAGTGAATGAATAGGTAAAGTAAATGTGGTATATCTATACAGTGGGTTATTATTCACCTATAAAAGAGTGAAAGTCTGACATTGACAGCAAAGTGGTTGGAACTGGAGATGGTTAAGTGAAATAAGCCAAACACAGAATGACAAATATATGTTCTCTCTCATACATGAACATTAAAAAAAGTTGACCTAAACTAAGAATAATGATTACTCATGTTTGGGAAGGATGGGATAGAGAGGACTAGGGAAAGGCTGGATAAGGGATACCGCAACACAGTCAGATACAGGCAATAGATTCTCCAGTGTTCCACAGCATAGTGGGTTGACTATAGTTCACCTAATGTATCGTATACTAAAGAAAGAACTGGAAGAAGAGAAGTGACAGACTTTAAATATAAAGAAAATATAAGGAAATGGCTATGCTAATTGCTTGATTTGATCAGTTTATGTTCTATACATGGGTTGAAGTATTCCATGATACTTCATAAGATATGCCTATATGATCGTGTTAATAAAAAATTAGAAAAGAAAAATTGAGAAGAACCCAGTAACCTAGTGAAGTATAAGAGCTTTACACCACTGGTTTGTGTTAAATATAATTTCCATTTTTTAATTTGCATATTTTCTAGTATGTTAATGACAGAATTTTAACAGAAATCTGAAGAGAGAGTTTGACTGTCATTTTTCTGTGTGAGTTGTCTTATGCATTTTATCTTATTCTTTTATCTTTTGTGAATTAGTCACTTTATAATTTTATAGGAGCTTTTCTTGAAACTAATCTATTAACGCTAGGATAAATTTGCCAATATTAATTTTACTGTCATTATGTCGCCATTTAGTTTAATTTTGTGTTGTTTAACATTTTTTGATATAAAATTGAATATTGTTATGCAAACTGTCAGTCTTTTTCCTTTGTGATTTCTTTGTTGCTTCCAAGCTTAAAACTTCAGCCCTTCCCCCAAGGGAATTCTTATTCTATTGAAATTTGAAATTGTCACTTTTTTAGTTAAAAAATAATTATCTGCATTTCATATGTTTTAACTTTAAAAGTTTTTATTGAGCTGTGTTCATTTTCTACATCAGAACGTCTAAGAAATAATAAACCAAATATATGCAGAAGATAATCTTAAATAAAATTGCACTTTTCAGAAATTAAAAAAAAGGTTACCGTATTGGTACAGTGGTCAATAATTTTTTAAGAAAAAAGTACAGTAAAGGTTATTTATGTGGTTAAGAGTTGTGGTTACCATTACCAATTTACCGTGCAAATATATTGTTAGTTCTTTTATTTAAAAAATGAGATTCATTTATTTAAAAGGGAGGGAGGGAGAGAAAAAGACAGACAGACAGAGAGAGATCTAGAGATCTTCTGTTCACTGGTTCATTCTCCAAATGACGGTAATGGCCAGAACTAGTCCAGGCCAAAGCCAGGAGCCAGGAACTCCATCCTGGTCTCCCACAAAGGTGGCAGGAGCCCAAGTAATTGGGCCATCTTATGCTACTTTCCCGGGTGCAGTTGCAGAGACCTGGATCTGAAATGAAGTAGCTGGAACTGGAATCAGCACTCTGATGTGGGATCTGGCCTCACAGAAGGCAGCTTAGCTCACTACAGCACAACATTGGTCCCAAGTTGTCCTTTTATAATAAATATTATGAAGTGTATAAAGCAGAACTTTTGATTGTTTCATTTTATTACTGTTGCAACTTTCATGGATAAAATAGGGCTTACTTTATCTCTCTTTTTTTGGGGAGGGGGTTGGATAACAGAGGGATCACAAAAGTACCAGCGAGAAAGACAGGAAGAGAGAGTTGTCTAGTTTAGAATTAAAGGCTGAAAAAGAATATGTACTTCATACATTTGTATACTACTTTGACTCTGCAATAGAATTCTAAGAGAAATATAGCAGCATAGATTAATAATTAAGTTTCTGCCAATACTTTTTTTTCTTTTTTTATTAAACTTTTATTTAATGAGTATAAATTTCCAAAGTACAGCTTATGGGTTACAATGGCTTCCCCCTTCCAGAACTTCCCTCCCACCCACAACCCTCCCCTCTCCCCTTCCAATCACATCATGATTCATTTTCAATTCTCTTTATATACAGAAGATCAGTTTAGTATGTATTAGGTAACGATTTCAACAGTTTGCCCCCATATAGGAACACAAAGTGAAAAAAAATACTGTTGGAGTACTAGTTATAGCATTAAATAAGAGTGTACAGCACATTAAAGACAGAGATCCTACATAATATTTTTTTTAAATTAATTTTCTATGCCATTTCCAATTTAACACCAGGTTTTTTTTTTCATTTCCAATTATCTTTATATACAGAAGATCGATTCAGTATATAATTAGTAAAGATCTCATCAGTTTGTACCCATGCAGAAACACAAAGTGTAAAAATACTGTTTCAGTACTAGTTATAGCATCACTGCACATTAGACAACACGTTAAGGACAGATCCCACATGGGATGTAAGTACACAGTGACTTCAGCTCTCTGCTGTGGCCAGGGAGTGCAGCGGAGGATGGCCCAAGTCCTTGGGCCCTGCACCCCATGGGAGACCAGGAGAAGCACCTGGCTCCTGCCATTGGATCAGCGCGGTGTGCCGGCCGCAGCGGCCATTGGAGGGTGAACCAATGGCAAAGGGAAGACCTTTCTCTCTCTCTCTCACTGTCCACTCTGCCTGTCAAAAAAAAAAAAGGGGGGGGGGGCCTAAAACTAAGTTTCTGCCAATACTTTTTAATCATGACTAACAACGTCTATAGTTTTGGACTTTCCTTAAGCAGGGATCATTAATTATGATGAATTGCAAAATGATTTTGTGATTATACTAATGTCAACTAAAACGCCAGTGTTTAATCATTTATATTATTTTCACCTATTAAGCTGGTTATTGATCCTAGATCTCCTGAGGCAAAAGGCTAGCATATTCATCCATTATAAGTTTCACTTCTTAACAAAATGTATCTTTAACCTCATGGTAGAAATAAGTATTTGTGTCACATCAGGTTATAGGCAGATCTTTGTTTTTGCAGTTTTCAGATAGATTTAAATATACTAAATGTGTGATATAAATATATACTTAACTCTAAAAATTCAGTAATATTAAATTATGCTTTTCCCTGTCTTTTGAAAACATTTTTCATTTTTTCTATTGTTGTAACACCCATTTTTATTGGTCCATCGCAAAACTACTTGGAAGGCAGGTAGGATTAAGGCTAAAAAGGGGGAAAGGTTGTCATTTTGCAATATATATTTTTCTAGCTCTTTCTAGGATCTGCATTTAATTTTTAATTGTTTTTACAAAAATAGATCATTTTACATATTAGTTTTGTAGCCTACTCTACTACAAATGTAATAATTTTCTATGTAATTGAATATCTTTACAACATTTGAAAAATTCGCTCTGAAGGGCTTTAAAAAATTCATGGAAAAATTTAACTGAATCACATGCTTAGTTTCCATGAACTTTTTGAAATCCCCTAGTACTATGCTATTTCTGCCACGGAGTTGGGCCACAAATTATGAAATTATTATCCTTTTGGTAATCCTTTTTTATTTTCAGAAATATTGTAATGAGTATACCTGTGTATGTTGGAACTAAAGCCTTCAGTGATTACAATCAGGAATAGAATACAGTTCTTCTGACATCAGTCAGCCTTTTGTCTTTTGTCCTTTCCCTCCCTTATCAGGTTGTTGGTCATCTTTGAAATGTGCCTTCTATACAACAATTCCATCCAGAAAATCACTTAGTAAATCATCCAAATAAAATACATGATTTTCTGCAGTACATTTATAGTTACATAAAAATATAGATAAATATTTATTTGACCTTTAGTTAGTTTGTATCATGCATTTGTAATGTCATGAGTCAGACAGCTGGATAGTAATGTATTTTTTTTTTTTTTTGTAATGTATGTTTTGAAGAGAAAACATCTTGTAAAAACTTATAGTAATTTTAGCTTTTGTTATTGAGTAGGAAAAGGCTTCAAAAAAGTAAATTTGATCTGTTAGAGGCACAGGAAAGTAACTATTTAAAGATAGAAATTGTAACTTGGGATAAAGTACAGAAGGTTTTGTTAAGAGTGTTAAAAACTTAAGTGAAGTTGATAAAGCAAGTAGAAACAAGCAGGCTGCTCCAGCTGATAGGAGCCGCTGAGAATATATTCCCTTCCCAGCAGCTGTGGGAAGATACAAAGGTGGATAAACAAAATTAAGAACTAGAAAGAAAATTTGTCACAGAGAATAGGTTTCTTACAAATATGGTTGGGATGCTCAAAGGATATAAAAAATAGGAAGTATCATTTCAAGCTGACTCCTAAAAGGATCAGGAAAGGCATTTATGTCATTGTTTAAAACAGTGTCTCAAAGACCATTATGAAATGTTAATATTTATGAATTAAAGGATGTGCTGTTACTTAAAGTTGCAGTAACCAAACAAGAAGTTACCTTATAAAGATGCTGGAAAATCAAAAAATATATTTATACTTAAATGAAGTTCAGGGGCCTGTGTTGCGGCATAGTAGGTATCATTGCTGTCTGGACTCCAACATCCCATATAGGTGTGTTAGTTCATATCTGGGCTGCTCTGCTTCTGATTCAGCACCCTGCTGGGGGCCTGGGAAAGCCGTGGAAGATAGCCCTACTGTTTGGGCCCCTGCCACCTACCTAGGAGACCTGGATGAAGTTGCTCCTGGCTTTGGCGTGGTCCCAGTGCTGGCAATTGCAGCCATCTGGGGCATGGGCCAGTGGATGGAAGATCTCTCTTTCCCTGTGTCTTCCTCTCTCTCTCTCTCTCTCTCTCTCTCTCTCTCTCTAGTTCTGACTTTCAAAATAAATGAGTAAATCTTAAAAAATAAATAAAACAAAATGTAAGACTATCTGAAGTTTTCCTTATACATCACTATGTACTCTTTCATTTTAGAAAACATTTAGGAGAGATAGCCTATAGCACTTTAATAAAGATTTTGAATACTCTCTGAGTTGTGAAACAGTCTGTATTTTAGCCAGCCAATCAAGTAGAGGTAGAGAAAGATAGCAGAATTTTATTTAGCATTTCTACAACTAATAATGACTTGGGGATTCCAAGTAGAAGGTTGTGAAGAAATAAAAACAGAGGAAAGAATACACAGGACATAGTTGAAAAATAGTGAGAGGCAATGTATTGCTGAAATGTTGGTTGAAAAGTAAAATAGAAGAATAAAATTGGGATATTATTGATGGTATTAAAAATTGAATTGGTAAGTTTATGCTTAATCTTGGAAGTAATGAAGAGTAATTGAGGCCTTTTTAAGTAGCAACTTGATTGAAACCTTTCATTTTGAAGATAATTTTAGCAGCTGCATCTAGAATGGACAGGATAAATGGAGAGTTTACAACTGCGGTAGTTTAGATCAGAGGTCAACAATAGTCTGTATCAGGGTCAACCTTTTTATTATAAAGGGCCAGGTAAATGTTTTAGGATTTATGGGTCATACAGTCTGTATCATAAATATTCAGATTTGCTCCTTGCAGCTACAGATTATAAACAAGCTGTGTATTTGTATAGTATAATGAAGGTATTTCAAGAGGTTCACAGAAGGGGCCAGTTTTGTGTTGTAGCAGATAAAGCCACCTCCTTCAATGCCAGTCTCCTGTATGAGCACTGTTTCCTGTCCCAGTTGCTCCACGTCCAATCCAGCTGTCTGCTAATGCGCCTGGCAAAGCAGCAGAAGATGGCCCAAGGTATTGGGCCCTTGCACCTATGTGGGAGACCTGGATGAAACTCCTGGCCCCTGGCTTCTACCTGGCTCAGCCCTGGCCATCTGGGGAGTGAACCAGTGGATGGATGATCTCTGTCTCTCTGTGTCTCTCCTTCTCTCTATAACTCTGCCTTTCAAAAAATAATAATAATAAAACCTTTAACAAAAGAAAAAATTCATAGAAAATGGAATTAAAAGACAAGTTTATTTTGATTAAAAATTTTGAAATCCATGCATGTTTTTCTTATACTGCATTCTTCCATGAACTCTTTGGAGACCCTGGGTGTACATGGATTTCAAAATAACTTTATCTTTTAATTCCATTTTCCATGAACCTCTTAAGTACTCTTTTAATAATGGATTGTGAAGATAGGTGCTTAAATAGTCCTATAGGATTTTGTAACCTTAAGTTCCATTTCATGTCTTTAATTTAACATTGCATCTGTGAAATGACATCTATAAGATGATGTATTCTATGGTTTTTAATTAAAAATAGCTGTTAAATGATTTTTTTGTAAATATTTAATTGTTTAGAGAAAGTGGTAAAACTCTAAGATGAATTTGCTTGAGAATGAAATACATTTTTTTTCTTTTTTAGGGGGTCTTTATTTAAACTAACTTGGTGCTAAGTTCTAGAGGCAAGATAAATCTGCTTTTGAGCTATTTGTAATATTTCTTGCTTAGACCTTGATTCTAAGAGATAGAATTATAGTAACAGTTAAAATAAAATGTAGCTCGAAATATGATAAGCTTTTGATATGTGTCTCTGTCATAGTAAGATTGCTTTTTCTTTAAAGGAAACTGCACAGTACCTATATTACAAATATGTTTAATATTTTTAAAGGTGTACATCTGTAAAAGCTTGATTAAAATGAGATTTTTAGAAGGCACTCATAATTTTAAGGTCATAAGTAAAAGCATCCAAAGACTAAACAGTTATTTTAACTTTGTAGTCTATTCTAGCAATTAAAATTATTCTATTTGTCTTTTATTACCCTATGAAAATTAATAAATCAATGAATTTCAAGCTATGAGGCAGTGTAGTATTGTTAAAAACAGATTTTGTGATCTGTATTAAAATTCAAATTCTGCCACTTTGTCAGCTTTGTGAGTTATGCTAATTTAAACTTCATTTAAAAGATAGTAGTGAGAATTCCTGACTTGTTAAGATTGTGATATGGTATGCAAAAAGCTTAGCATAGATTCTGGAACACCATTAGTGTAAAATAAATAATAGCTATTATTTTTATTTTCTAAAGAGATATTACTTTTTTCAGGTTGCTATGCTTTCAGGGACATATCTCATATTGGCTGAAAAATATATAACACATAGACATTAACAGACATATATTTGGAGCTCATAGGATCACTGTAAAAGTTGCTATTTTACTGTCAAGTTGCTTGGTTAAGGAACTTACTCATTATACGCAGATTGTATGACTCCCTATTACTACTTATCATTTCTCATACCACTATCATTCCCCCAAACGTCTGTCTTTTGAGAATGCTAAGAACTTAGAAGAACTGAAACTACTTTTTTTTTTGAAACTACTATTAAAAACAAGAAATCTAGAGTTATTGTATCTGATTTCAAGAGTTAGTATAAAGCTGTAGTACTCAAGATAGTGTGATATTGGCATCAAGATTGGCAAACAAATGAACCAGGATAGACTAGAAAGATACTTACATACATGTGGCAGGTTGACTTTGACAAAGGTACAAAGGCAGTTGAGTGGAAAAATGATAATCTTCTCTGCAGATGGGTGCTGGAAAATTGGATAACTATATTGCTAAATTTAAAAAAGAAGGCTTCTGTGCATACTGTTTACAATATACAAAAATTAATTGAAAACGTATCATGGAATGTTGCTGTGGCATGGCCTTCTCATTCCACCACAATGCAATTACATGTAGAAGAAAAAATAACCTCAAATCTTCAAGGATAAATCTTTGTGAATTGGTAGTATGTAAAAATTTCTTAGATACAGCACCATAGAAAGCATCATTTATAAAAGAAGAAGTTGATGGGGTGGTCTTTGTCAAAAATCTAATCAGACTTTGCATATAAAATTGGAAATTCCATATGAGAGAAAGTACTTTGTTACAATAGAGAAATTGACAGAAGCTTTGAACATTCATTTTACCATGGAAGATATATGGATAATATATAAGCACATAATAAAAGTGTTCAACAGCACCATTCAATAGAGAAACAACTGTACTGAGGTACCTCTACACACCTATGAGAGATTTGAAATTAAAAAGACTGATATGCCAAGTGATAATTAGGATGCACTTTGGAAACAACTTGGTATTTTATTTAAAAAGTTACAGATATAATTACTGCATCATACAGCCATTCAGTTCCTGGATTTTACCCAAGAGATATGAAAGCACATTCATACAAAGGTTTGTACCTGAATGATTATAGCATTTTTTGTAACAACTGCAGCAAAACTGGAAATAATTCAAATGCTATTGACACATGTATGCGTAAAGATGTTACAATGTATCCTTACAATGGAATATTATTCAGCGATGAAAAGGAATGAACTATTGATAGAACGACATGGATGCATTTCAAAATATTTATGCTGAGTTTAAAAGTGAAATACTAAGTATATGAAATTTATTGTACTTTGGTAATTAGACCACAATAAAGCTTTGAGAAGATTTTTTAAAGATTTATTTTTTATTTATTTGAAAGGCAGAGTTAGAGAGGAAGAAGGAGAGACAGTGAGTTAGAGATCTTCCATCTACTGCTTAATTCCCCAGATGGCTGCAACAAGCTAGAGCTGGGCCAGGCAAAAGCCAGGAGCCCATTGCTTCTTCTGTGTCTCCCACGTGGGTGCATGGGCCCAAGCACTTGGAGAATCTTCCACTGTTTTCTCAGACACATTTACAGGGAGCTGAATCAGAAGTGGAGCAACTGGGTTTTGAACTGGTGCACATGTGGGATACCAGCATCACAGGCAATGGCTTAACCAACTACACCACAACGCCAGTTCCTGTTTGAGAAAATTTTAAGGAAAGGTAAAAATAACACACATGCTTGGCACAAGGTAGATATTTAATAAATAGAAGTTTGTTTTCTTTTTTTTTTTTTAAAAGATTATTTATTTGAAAGAGTTACACAGAGAGAGAAGGAGAGGCAGAGAGAGAGTGATAGAGAGTGAGAGAGAGAGAGAGAGGTCTTCCATCCGCTGGTTTACTCCCCAATTGGCCGCAATGGCCAGAGCTGCACCACTCCGAAACCAAGAGAGCCAGGAGCCAGGAGCTCCTTCTGGGTCTCCTATGTGGGTGCAGGGGCCCTAGGACTTGGGCCATCCTCCACTGCTTTCCCAGGCCATAGCAGAGAGCTGAATTGAAAGTGGAGCAGCCGGAACTTGAACCGGCACCCATTTGGGATGCTGGCACTGCAGGCAGCAGCTTTACCTTCTATGCCATAGCACCAGCCCCAGAAGTTTCTTCCTTTAAATTATTATTTTGATTATTCTGTGATTCTTGGAATCAGAAATTATGTCTATGAATTTTTTATCCTCAACTTGTAGGACAGTCCTTTCTACATAAGAGGCTGCGTGTAAATTTTGAACAAATGAAAGTAATAAATTTTAAATGTTTGAATTTTATGTCAAGATTCTATAAGAGTTCAATAGTACTTTTCACACCTGCAAGTTCCAAAATATTAAAAACTGTACAAACGTAAGTTTTCAATTTCGTAAGTAGATTAAGGGTTACTATATATTTTTATGTCAAGAGAGATTATGATCATATGAAATTGAGGGTAGTATCCAAAAACCATTCAAACTAATCTTAATTTTGATATGGCAAAATATTGCTAGCCCAATTTCATTTCCAGCTCTGAATTCTCTCTTTGGCTCAGCCGCCATCTTTCTTTCAGACTTTCCTCTTCCCTGTGCTTAACAACTCCCAAACTGTTGTTTGCAGATGGAGTGACTTCAGCTTCATCAACTTTTAGAAATTCCATAATGGTTCAGGGAGCTGAATACAAATGGAAGTGAGAAGGATGAGCAAATAGTTTAGTGTAGATCAGTTTTATGTTAGGATGAGCTTCTCTTTGATTTTCTTTTTATAGAACCAAGACTCAAAGGATTTTTCTGGATTTGGATATTAGCCTCAGCAGTATTTTCAGAATCTAAAACTGCAGTGTATTTACAGTGAACTCAGGATGAGACTAAGAAAAGAGACTAGGCATTGACAATGGTCTCCTACATAAGTCATCATGAGACTGATCTGTTTTTGTTTTTTGTTTTGTTTTGAAGTTTGATCTTAAGAGCATTTGCTTTGCTTGAGAATGTGAGTACTCTTCTCTAACCTGGATCTTAAAGTGGAAATACGTTGGTATACATGGCTGCAGTGCAGAGGAGAGGAAGCAAGAGAAAGACTCCTAGGCCCTCTCCTTCTACCAAAGGGTTTCTGTTACTTCAGCATTTTTAAGTCCTGTATAAGAATTTCTAGCAGCAGTACAGTTTTCCTTCTATGAGTTAAAATTGTAGTACAGTGTTGTTCTAGTTTTTTTTGTTGACAGTCAGTTTTAACTTTAATACAGCCTTTAAAAATCTTTAAAGTTATTATTTTTCTTACTTTTCCATTATTATCAATTTATGTTTACAAGAGAATCGTATTTATATTCTCTGTAGATCTATTTTGATGATATTTGTTTATCTAATTTTATATCACTAATTTTGATATAAGGAATATTATTTTTAAATTGGTTATAATATTCTCTCTATAAGTTTCCTAAATACAGCACAATTATGACATTGTACCCTTAAATATGTCCTTGTTTAAAGATTCTTTGAGAAATTCCATACATATGTGTTTGGTGTTGTTATTATTTTGAATACCATAGGTACCATGTACCAGTTCTGATGAGATTCATGCTAATACTGAAGTATAATACAGAGTAAAATAGCTAAAGCATTAGATATCTTGGCATTGAAACCCCAAAGGTGATTTTTTCCTGAGCCAGATTATATGATCATACTTATCTAAAAATAAATGATAAAATGTTTTTAAACTCTGTTTCTTCTTTCTCCTGATCTTTTCCTATAAAGTAACTGCAGAGAGCAATCAGACTGATAACAACTTACATCAGACTGTGTTCTCTCATTCTCCTCTCTAAATTCCATCTCCAGAACTACTTTTTCTGAGCCAAGATAAAATTCTGATAATAGAAAGGCAAGTGGGGCCCAGAGAGTTCCAGCGAAACAACCTGTTGAAATGTTTTCTCTCTTCTGAGACAAATTCTTGTCTAGAAATCATGTAGAGTCCTTGTGAAAGATTTGAGGTTATAGAGACTGGCATTGTGGTGCAGTTGGTTAAGCCACCACCTGCAACACTGGCATCCTGAATGAATGCCAATTCAATCCCAGCTGCTGCACTTCTGATCCAGTTCCTCACTAATGGGCTTGGGAAAGCAGTACAAGATATCCCAAATGCTTAGGCGTCTGCCACCGACATGGGAGACCAGGATGGAGTTCCAGGCTCCTGCCTTCTGCTTGGCTCAGACCCAGCCATTGGGGCCATTTAGACCATTTGAGGGATGAACCAACAGAGTAAAGAAATTTCTCTCTTTCTGTCTGTCTCCTCTCTCTCCCTCTCTCTCTAATACACACACACACACAAATGTGTATGTGTTCGCGCATGCGTGCATGTTATGTGTGTGTCTCACTGTGTAACTCTTCCCTTCAAATAAATAAATTAAAAATTTTTTAAATGACAGATTCAAGAAACAGGTGATTGAGAAAGATTGCAACTGAAGTATTCCATATTCATTCAATGTATTCACCAGTCACAGTAAAAAGACATCATTTTGCTTGTGCAAAAAGTGAGAGAGTATTTGTATCTACATACCCCATCCAAGAAAAATAGTTGAGTGGTAAATTTCAGCAAAGTCAAAATATTACCAAATACAGATTACTTTAAAAATCTAATAACATATTTATCCCTATTGTCAGAGTTCATCTCTGTATTTCATAGATAAAATTTAGGAAGTTGTATCACCACAGGCAAATGTATTTAGAATGGAATCATTTTATTTACTGTATCAACTGCATTGTTTTGGATAATTTTCTTTTAGAAAGAATGAGAACCTTATTATACTTTTGAATCTTTGTAAATTAATTGCTGTGACTTCATGAGTATGATAGTGATTGAGGTAGAAGGATCATGAAATTTGGAGTCAGCGTTTCTTAATTTTAATCCAGCATTTACTAGTAGAAGCAAATGCTAAAAATCCTATTCTCTGGCTTTCTTTATGAAGTTGTATGTTACGATTGTGGGAATAATTGGTGAAAAATAAATATATCATAGCATCTATCTTTATCATAAACATTAACTATCAAATCTCTAGGTTTAGTAATCACTATATTTTCAAAATAGTGGCTATAATGGGGGGAGGCAAGGGATGCTATGGAGGAAGATTTAGGATTTCATGGAATAGGAGACTTTACTATTGTTGTTAATATTTTATTTGAAGTTGAGTATATGTTATTCTGTATACTCTTCTTATGTCTTAAGTTATTCTTAATTGTTAAAAATTTCTCTGTGAAATGAAAAAAAAAAATCTTAGCCAGTAAAGTGTCTAGGATTTTTCTATCAAAGAATACTGACTGCTTACAAGGACATTCTTAAATGTATGCTTCATAATTCTTAGCTTGCTTAGAGCCTGGTATATCATTTCTTGCTATTCTAGTTATGTTATATTGCACAAAGTATCAAGTTTCTACTATGTGTGGTAAGTAGATGGCAGAGGTCTTGGGGCTGAACCTAGTGCAGAGAAATACTGTTTGTTCCACATAGTATTAGTTTTCATGGTGACTTAATTCTTGTGAAAAATTAACAAATTTCAGAAGCCTGGGCTTGCACTTCTGCATTATAGCAATCAGTTGATGCTGAGTGTCCACAGCTTCCTTGAGCTGGGGCACTTGCTCTGCAGTTTCTGAGCTCCCTACTACTAATACTAATGCTAGTACTAATACTAGTGATGAATGTCAGTTGCCATTTATCCTCATAAATGTTTATATTAACTGCTTGGCCCCATACACATTTTAGTTTATGACTGTTAGATTATAGTCAGTAGATGTCACACAGTCTTCTATTGATATTTTGCTGTGACATTTTAATTTGAAGTCACATATTTTCCATGCTTTATAACTTTGAATGCATCCCCACTACAAACATACAACATGTTTCACACCTCCCACAATAATCCAGTCAGTCCCTTTGTTTTCCTCATTAAATGTTTCTCAAAGGGGAGTCCTCCTGCCCAGCTTTCTACTCCTGCCCCTGCTCAGGTACTCATCATCTCACCTGGAATTCTGTAATTGCCACCTTGCTGATCTCTTTGCCCCAGTCACATTCCTTTCGACTCATCCTCAAACATTTTGCTAGAATAATGTATGTAAGGGCAGACTTAGCACATCACTTCTATGTTTAAAATTCTAACTCTCTCCATCTTCTGTGGCAGGAGTCAGCAAACTTTGTTAAAGGTCTAAATCATGGTTCTTTTAGGCTTTGCTGGTTATAAGGCTCCTGCAACAAATGCTCAACTTCTGTTGTTGAGTTGAGCACAGAGCGCCATAGACAATATGTAAATGAGTTGGCTGTGTTCCAGTGAAACCTATTTATAAAATCAGGCTTCTGTTTACAGGGCTATCATTGTGTACAATACTGTCCCTAAGTCAAACAGTAGGATTGTGACAGCTACAAGGAAAAAAAAAAAATGGACGTTTTTAAAGATTTATTTATTTTTAAATTTACCTTTCATTTATTTTTAAATTGTATTTGAGAAATATAAACTTCATGCATTTCATGTATACAGATTTAGGAACATAGTGATTCATTCCACCTTGCCTCCCTCCCTTCCTTACTCCAACCATTCTTCTTCCTTCCTCTCACATTTCCATTCTTATTTTTTACAAAAAAAACTTATTTACAGAGAGAGAGAGAGAGGGAAATATAGAGATCTTCCATCCACTGGTTTGTTCTCCAAATGGCCTCAATGGCCAGGGTTGGCCTATACCAAAGCCAGGAGCCAGGAACTTCATATGGGTCTCACACATGGGTACAGGGGGCGGAACATTGGGCCATCTTCTGTGCTTTCCCAGGCACATTAGTAGAGAACTGGATTGGAAGTGGAGCAGCTGGGACACTAACCAGTGCCCATATAGGATTCCAGCATCACAGTCTTTGGCTTTACCTGCTATGCAACAATGCTGGCTCCAAGATTTATTTTCTTTATTGGAAAGGCAGAGTATCACAGAAAGGAGAGACACAGAGAGAAAGAGATCTTCTATCTGTTGGTTCACTCACCAAATGGCCATACTGGCTGGTATGGGGCCAAGCTGAAGCCAAGAACATGAGACTCCATCCAGATCTCCCACTTGGGGGGCAGGAGCCCACGTACTTGATCCATCTTCCACTGCTTTACTAAGCACATTAACAGGGATCTGGATTGGGAGCAGAGTAGCTGGGACCTAACTGGTGCTCAGATAAGGAATGCTGGCATCACAGGAGGTGGCTTAACCTTTTGCACCATAATGCTGGCCCCAAATCATTTGCTTTATTTATTTATTTATTTATTTATTTATTTTCACTTTTGCTTGTAAGGCAGAGAGGGAGGATGAGACAGAGGGAGACAGAGAGAGGAAGAGAAAAAGAGAGAGATCAATCTTCCATCTGCTGGTTCCCTCCCCAAATGCCTTAAACAGCCAGAGTGGGTAATGCTGAAGCCAATAGCCTGGAACCCACTGTAGATCTCCCAGGTGGTGGCAGAGACCACGGTGTTTGAGCCAACACCTGCTGCCTCCAAGGATGTGCATTTAATTGGAGGCAGAGTCAGGACTCAAGCCAGGCACTCCAATATGAAAAGCAGATATCCTAAAAGATATTGTAACTACTAAGCCAAATGCTTGTGCCACTGCTCAAATTCTTAAGCCTTCTTAGGCATATCTTTCTTTACCTAGTTATTTAATTCTTTCCATTCAAGTTGATTTTTTTCATAAATAACATGATATTCAAATGTATCACATGAAATGTTAATTCTAAAATGGTGTTTTTTATATGTAAACATGGAGTTAATTAGGTTTTTCCTTTACATTTCTTATTTAGTTTATTACTGTCATCTTTATAAATTTGTGGTGAAGTAAAGTCCTGAATACTGAGAACAGTTTTCAGCAGATCTTAGGTAACCTTGATGCAATCCATGTTATAGTTTAGATACCATCAGGCTGTTATGCAGAAGTCCCAGTGTAAGATTATTAGTAGGAAAGTAGTTTAGTTTCAGCATTATCTAATCCTTTGAGTCAAGGATCATTGAGAACAATTTTAGGACCATTAGTAGGAATTAAAAGCATAGAAGTTATATTGTGCCCTGTCTTTGACACGGTTGTTCCTTTCAAAACATTAGAAAACCAAAATATTTGGCTTATGGTTAAAAATGCCTGAGATATTAGACTTCAAGTTTCTACTATATTTATATTCTAATAGGTCACTTGCATGTTTTCATATGCGAAGAAATAATACAACTAGAGAATTTTCACATAATCACATATGTGTATTTTGCCTCATGATATTTCAGTTATTTATGTTATTTCTGATTGGTACACCATTGGGTAGTAAAAGAACCCTTTTCCAATAAAAAAAAAAAGAATGTCATTATTGAATTCTATGAGTAGTAACAAAAAGTATAATTTGTGAAGGTGAGAGAAAATCAGTAGTACTCCTGTGACAAAATTTTGTTAATATGTAGATGGATGTTAATATTGATTATGATAAGCTTCTCTAAATTTTCTGATACATATACAGTGCATTGATTTTAAATCTCCATCAACTAAATCTGATCTTTAAATGTCTTTTATGATTGGTTTTTAGCCACCAGCTGAGCAGGCCAAAGCCAGACTACAACTGGTTCTTGAAGCTGCTGGTAAGTGTTTATGATTAATTTTCACTAAATAAAAAAGTAGCAAATCTAATTGGGGTAGTAGCATGCTTATTGCCGAGTCAAGCGGAAAATTCTTATTTTCACATAAAGTTTAGATTATATATATGACCACACATGATCTATTTATTGCTGGAGTATAATGCTAAATATAATGCTGTAAGTTCATTTTATATTTTCATAAGATTCACATCAATTTTCATTTTAATTTTGATGATAGCCTTTTGGTCATATATTAATGGACCATGCTTTTGGTAGCACATTTAAGAATTCTTTGATAACGCCGTATTGTGATTTCTTCCTTGATTTCCTTCTAAAAGTTTTTTAGTTTTACACTTAAGACTTTGCTCCATTTTGATTCAACCTTTGAATAAACTGTATTGTTTAGATTGAGATTCACATTGTTCTAAAGGAAATGACATTAGTGTTATTTAATAAATCCTTCAATTTCATTTGGACTGTATGTTCTAGATAACATCTAGATGTCAAAAGTAATTTCACATCTCCAAATAATAGTTGTTATATTTTTGGTACTTATTGATTAAGAAAATACATATGTGCATATTGATTTAAATATCTCTTCTATTAATTCTTTATTCCATACAAAGTATCTGCAGTCTAGAGATTTGGAACACCAGTGTGAATGATAACTAGCTTTCTGAAACACTAACGGAAGTAAATTACCACATAAAAAAGTTGATAAATATTTTAATTTTGACTATGAATCTCTATTCTCCTCCTTATTACTTCACAAATCACTTGTATTTTATGTGTTTACCTTTATTTTTAATTAAGCATGATTTATTAAAATTTGGCTTGCTGTTGGGCTTTTCCTATTTTGACTCTCTTGTAGGATAAAGCCAACTAATGTAGTTCTTTATTATACTCTGCATTCATCCTTCAGTGGCATTTTACTTTGAAAAAAATATTTACAGTTCATAATTTGAGTATTAAAGTCTTACTTTTAAGGGATAATGCTCGTGTTGTCTAGCCCAGAAAATGTTTCCCTTAATATATACAATTATAAAGTTTTACATCAAGGTTTTATCTATTTTCTTTATCTTTAAACATGACTTTGAAGTTTGTTATAAAACAAATCTGACAGTGCAAGCTTGTCCACTCATTTTTTTAATTTAGCATTCTATATTATATTAAGGATAAAGAGCTAGGTTCTATGAATTTGAGAAACAATCAAAAAGTATGATAGTTTTCAGTATAAACTTGTGGCCTAGGAAAATAAAGGACAGACCTTAGTTCAATGTATAGTACTTCTTTTATTAATCATTTTCTTCACATTGAACCATTTTATTGTCTCTAGCTTTTCCTCCTTACCATTAACACTGTGTTGAATATCCTCTTGTACATTATATTTTTATACTTTGTAGTCTTCCCTTGGGATTGATTACTGTAGAAATAAGTATATGAGAGAAGAGGATATTAATTGTACATTTGTGCACTGCAGTCCTTCATTGCCACTAAGTAGCTGTTTCTACCAAACTTTGCTTCTGATGCTCAATCCCATGCATATATTGCTTCATAATGTGATGTAACATATTATACTCCATTGAAAAGCATCCAGTATTGTTTTTAATGAGAACTTGATGGCGAGGGGAAGCAGATGAATGGATAGCACAAGAGCACACAGGCAAAACAGAACTTATTGTCAAGGTTCTAGTTCTCTGTTTTGGTGATGAACTCAAGGTGTGGGTTGTATAATTAAATATAAACAACAACAAAAAAAAGATAATGGGAGGCAGGGGCTTAAGAAACTTGAATCCAGTTTAATAAGATTTGCACTTAGAGTCTAACCTGTTGCTAAAATTGAGGTATTTGGGTAAGAAGGTCTGATAGCACCCACTGTTATGTTACACTCCACTTGAATTGCCAGGGAAGGCACACTCAACTTCATCACCTTAAATTGGATTTGAGGAAAGGCATCAGGTCTTATGTTAGATTTTTGGGATAGAATTTATTTTAGTCTTTTTTTTTTTTTTTTTTTGACAGGCAGAGTGGACAGTGAGAGAGAGACAGAGAGAAAGGTCTTCCTTTTGCCGTTGGTTCGCCGCGGTTGGCGCGCTGTGGCCAGCGCACCGCGCTCATCCGATGGCAGGAGCCAGGGGCTTATCCTGGTCTCCCATGGGGTGCAGGACCCAAGCACTTGGGCCATCCTCCACTGCACTCCCTGGCCACAGCAGAGAGCTGGCCTGGAAGAGGGGCAACCGGGACAGAATCCGGTGCCCCGACCGGGACTAGAACTCGGTGTGCCGGCGCTGCAAGGCGGAGGATTAGCCTAGTTAGCCACGGCGCCGGCTTATTTTAGTCTTATAGTTAGCACAACTTGGTGGATAGTGTTCTAGACATCCTACTGATTTAACATAGTCTTTTACTCTAGCTCTGGATCACCCCAAAATGTTATGTTTAACCATTGCATTGCCATGTGTTATTTTTATAAACATTAATGATGTTACCAATTTGGATTAAAAGCTAGAACAATTAGCCATGATTATTAGTGATGTGATTTTGAAATATATATGTGTGAAGAAAGTAACATTAAACAAAATGTAACTATGAGGTGTCATGCATACTGTACCAAACATAACTTTGAAGTCTGAGATTTTAATGTATTTATGATCATATTATATATACAGCAAAATTTGTAGTTTGATTCAAAACTTTGAAAGCTTTATCTCTGACCATGCAAACTTAATTATAATAATTTAGAATTTTACTTGTATTTATCATTTTATTGTCCTTTCCATTGCCATCTCCTTAGACACCAAATGTTTTACCCAAACTTTGGTTTTTTTTTGTTTCATAAATTATTTTTTATTTTTTATGTTTTTGACAGGCAGAGTGGACAGTGAGAGAGAGACAGGGAGAAAGGTCTTCCTTTACTGTTGGTTCACCCTCCAATGGCTGCCACGGCCAGCACGCTGCAGCTGGTGCACCGCGCTGATCCGAAGCCAGGAGCTAGGTGCTTCTCCTGGTCTTCCATGCGGGTACAGGGCCCAAAGACCTGGGCCATCCTCCACTGCACTCCTGGGCCACAGCAGAGAGCTGGCCTGGAAGAGGGGCAACCGGGACAGAATCCAGCGCTCCGACCAGGACTAGAACCCGGTGTGCTGGCGCCACAAGGCAGAGGATTAGCCTATTGAGCCGTGGCACCGGCCAGAGTTGTTTTTTAAAGATCAAATATGACAGGGGCCAGTGTTGTGGCACAGCAGGTGGCATCTCATATGAATGCCAGTTCAAGTCCTGGCCCTCCGCTTCCCATTCATCTCCCTGCTAAAGTGCCTGAGAAAGCAGCTGAAGATGGCCCAAGTGTTTGGGCCCCTGCCACCCACATGGGAGACCCAGACAGAGTACCTGGTTTCAAATTTCAGCTTGGCTCACCCCCAGCCATTGTGTCCATTTGGGGAGTGAACCAGTGTATGGAAGATTCATTCTCTCTCTTTCTCTTCTTTCTCTCTCTCTAACTCTGCCTTTTAAATAACATAAATCTTTTTTTTCCCCAAAGATTTATTTAATTATTTATTTGAAAGAAAGTTACAGAGAGGCAGGGGCAGAGAGAGAGAGAGAGAGGGGGAGATAAAGTCTTCCATGCCCATATGGGATGCTACCTCTGCAGGCGGCGGCTTTACCCATGACATCAAAGTGCTGGCCCCACAAATCTTTTAAAAAATAAATTTTATAATTTAAACTATAGAGAACTATAATTGTCGGGCCATATAATGAACTAGAAAATATATACATCTGTCACTTTTTTTTAAGATTTATTTATTTCAGAGTTATAGAGAGGGAGAGAGAGAGAGAATCTTTAGTACAAACGAATTAGGAGGCTCTTTGACTCTCTCCCTTTCACATTTTGCTTCTCTCCCTCTCCTCTTGCCTTTAAAAAAAATGACATAATCTGAGTTTTAAACTTTGAACTATTACATGACAGAAACATAGATAATGGAAGATGATTATCACAAAGAAGGAGGAAGGATGGTAAGTTTAGTTAAGAACTTCTTTTGGGGCCGTTGCTGTGGCATAGTGGGTAAAGCCACCTCCTGTGATGCCAGCATCCCATGTGGGCGCCGGTTTGTGTCCCAGCTGCTCCACTTCCCATCCTGCTCTCTGCTATGGCCTGGGAAAGCAGTGGAGGATGGCCCAAATCCTTGGGCCCCTGCACGTGCATGGGAGACCCAGAGGAAGCTCCTGGCTCCTTGCTTCGGATCGGTGCAGCTCTGCCCATTGCGGTCAACTGGAGAGTGAACCAGCCGATGGAAGACCTCTTTCTCTCTGCCTCTCCTTTTCTCTCTGTGTAGCTCTGACTTTCAAATAAATAAATAAATAAATCTTTTTTTTTTTTTAAAGAACTTCTTTTGTCTCCTTCACTTTTGCTCTCACTGTTGTTCAACTTGATAGGACCTTTCCAAACATTATTAGAATTTTCCAAAAAAGTGCACTATCATCTTATGCCAAGTGTGTTCATGAGTCTGAGGAAGCATTTGGAAGAGAGATTTTTCTTCAGCATCAGAAGACATCCCTTTTCACAGTTTTCAAGACACAATTTTCTCCAGCTACCTTAATATCTTATTTATAGAATTATGGACATATGCAACCTTTGTAATTATATTTCTAATATTATAAGGAGAAACTTCTTTTAGTGCATGTGTGGTAAAACAACTAAAATATCTGTAATAATGTTTCATTTTCTGAAGAATGTCTGCAATCTTTGTGCTTTATACTTTCCAGCCACTTTCATAAATATTTTATTCTTTGATTCACATCATTGCATGGTGAGCTAATTAACTCCATTTTATGAATATCCTGAAATCTGAAATGACTTGTAAAAGATTATATAACTAATAAGTGGCAGAACCTAGACTCAAAGTCAATAATTTCCTCTCCATATGTTAAATCCCTGAGTTATGTTGGACAGAAAGTAGAATGATAAAAAAAAAAAATCAAATGCATACTTTATTCTGTTAGTCTTAGTTCTCCAATTACTTTACAATGAAATAATGTCTTTGCTCAAGTTACTCTTAGATTATAAAGTGAATTTTTTCTATTGATAATGCAAAAGAATTAAAGTGACAATCAAGAAGACATCTTATTTTCAACTCTTTAGCGCATTCATAAAAGCTAGATTTACAACTTTGAAAAGTCTAGGGTAATGCTTTATGGTCACCAGTGTTTTAGGTTTAAACCTATCTGTGGACATGCATCTTAGTGACCTTTGTTAGAATAGAAGCTGGTTAAATAGTATAAAAAGAGAGATTAGTTATATGCACATGCACCCTACATCCAGGTGATAAGCTTTGCTTGTAACATAGTTTGTGCCTCACCTTGTGCCAGTTCTTTTGAAGCAAGTTCAACTGAGATTTTGTTCTTTTATTTACCTACTAAGTTCTTAGAAGCCAAGTCTTGACCCTTTAATAGCTGCATGACCTTTGAAATTCCAGTATCTCTCTAAAGTACAGTCTGGAATTGAATGTTTGTAATTCCATAGTCAAAAATGAGACTACCTTGATAATGGGCTGTTTTGGAGGACCTTTACCCTGATTTAAAACTGACAGAGATTTGGCGCCATAGGTTTTTGGCTGCTTATCTGTGGCTCTGAGAAATTGGCTAGTTTATTGTGAAAGAAGTTTTCATGTTAGCCAGTCCTCAAAAACAGAGCAAGAGAATGAAAAGTTAATTTCTATTTCATGTAAATAATGTTTTAAAACTTATTTTTCCTTATTTATAAGCTTCTACTTGGCTGTGTGTTGGGAGTCTAGATTTATATTCTATTTCACTAACTATGAACTTGGATAGAACGCTTCTATTTACTGTCCTTCAGTTTCCTCATCTGTAAAATGGTGATAATAATGTACATAACTAATGAGGTTGTTCCAGAGTTTAAAAGTTAGCATTTGAGGCCGGTGCCGCGGCTCAATAGGCTAATCCTCTGCCTGCGGCGCCGGCACCCCGGGTTCTAGTCCTGGTCAGGCTGCCGGATTCTGTCCCAGTTGCTCCTCTTCCAAGCCAGCTCTCTGCTGTGGCCCGGGAGTGCAGTGGAGGATGGCCCAGGTCTTTGGGCCCTGCACCCGCATGGGAGACCAGGAGGAAGCACCTGGCTCCTGGCTTTGGATCAGCGCAGCGCGCCGGCGCAACACGCTGGCCATAGCGGCTACTTGGGAGGTGAACCAACGGAAAAGGAAGACCTTTCTCTCCGTCTCTCTCTCACTGTCTAACTCTGTCTGTCAAAAAAAAAAAAAAATTAAAAAAAGTTAGCATTTGTAAAACAGTACCTGTATAGAAATATTCATGGACTGGTGTTGTGGTGCAGTGGTTTGGGGCTGCTGCCTGCAGCACAGGCATCCCATACAAGTGCTGTTTGGAGTCCTGACTGCTCCACTTCACAACGCAGCTCCCTGCTAATGCATCTGGAAAAACAGCAGAAGATGGTACAAGTCCGTTCGTCCGTGTACCCATGTAGGAAACTCTGATAGAGTTCCAGGCACTTGGCTTCAGCCTAACCCAGCCTTGGCTGTTGTAGCCATTTGGAAAGTGAATGAGCAGATGGAAGAGTTCTCTGTGTCTCACCTCTTTGTAACTCTGCCTTTCAAATAAATAAATAAATCATTTTTGTTTTTTTAGAAGATTTATTTATTTGAAAGTTACAGAGAGGTAGAGAGAGAGAGAGAGCGAGAGAGAGAGAGCTCTTCCATTTGCTGGCTCACTCCCCAGATGGCCAAAATGACCAGAGCTGAGCAGATTCGAAGCCAGGAGTTTCTTCCAGGTCTCCCACATGGGTGCAGAGGCCCAAGCACTTGGGCCCTCTCCAGTGCTTTCCCAGGCACATTAGCAGGGAGCTGGATTGGAAGTGGAGCAGCCAGGATTCGAACCCTCACCTGTATGGGATGCCGATGCTGCAGGCCAGGGCTTTAACCTGCTGTGCCACAGGGCCAGTCCCATAAATAAATCTTTTAAAAAAAGAAATATTCAGTAAATGTTAACAGCATAAAAGGCAATATAATGTGGTATTTAGTTCTCAAGTTAGATGGCTTGGGTGTCATTACCTAGCTCTATTATTTACTAAGGAAACCTTAGGAAAGCTGTTTATCTGACTGCAGATGTTCATTTTAAAAATGAAAATAATAATGGCTTGTACCTTACAAAACTTATATTAAAACTAAATAATATAATAAAGTCTTTAGCATCCAGCATTTAAGTGAGCATTATAGAAGTGTTATAGAAGTAGTTTTTTTTTTTATTTTTTTTTTAAATGCCATCACCTGAGTGGCTTTATGAGGTAATTAAAGAAAAGAAGTGAAGGCAAGTGTTTGGCACAGTGGTTAAGAGCCACTGGATTGTCTAAAATGCCTGGCTTCAAGTCCTGGCCCCGATTCCCATTCCAGCTTTCTGCAAATAAGCACTCTGGGAAATAGCAGATAATGGCTTCAGATACTTGAAACAGCAGATGCTTTCAGATACTTTAGTCCCTGTCCACCGACGTGGGAGACACAGGCTGAGTTCCAGGTTCCTGGCTTTCACCTGGCCCTGCTTCAGCTATTGAGGGCATTTGGGAGTCAACCAGAGGGTGGAAGATCTTTCTCTCTGCCTCTGTCTTTCCTCATCAAATAAAATGAAAACAAATTTTAAAAACATAAAAAACAAAAGAAGTTGAGCCAAACTTCCTCCTTGTACCACCATGCATATACAGTTAGAAGATGTTCTCAAGAATAAAGAATAGAATATTTTTTTAAAAAAGCCTAATAAATAAAAGCTTAAATAGTTCATTTTACTTGGGCACTGCATAAACATTTTTCATCAAGTATGGTTTATGTAAACTTCAGAAATTTTAGATAAATTTCAGTAGATTTAATGCAAAATCATTTTGATAATGTTAATTGAACTTCCAGTGTTCAACAATGAACATGATTTTTGGCTTTGTGTTAACCCAAAAGAGAAAAATGAATGCTTCCTAAAGAGAAGAATTAAATATATTCTCTTAAAAAATATATTACTTCTTTTAGCATCTATTACACCTTTATATTTGAGTGGCTATTATTTACCCCTAATAATATTTAGTAAGAAAAAAGCTATCAGTGAGAGTCTTAACAGTATCACAACAATTTCCCCCGTTTGAGCAGATGTTAAGCAGACAGTAGTTGAATGTTAATGTTGAGAGGGTGGTATGTTTAAGCCTAGCTGAAGTATGTTGCATGTGGGCTTTCTAGACTCAAGTACAATGCTGGAATCTCTGGGGAGAATTTTAAAGCTAAAGCTCTTTCTTTTGGGTCCTCTATATGGACTCTCTCAAGTCAGTATAAAGCAGATCATCCCTAGGCTAAAGCCCTTCAGCTTTTGTTATTGGGCTCTGTAGACCTGTAATTAGGCCTCCTGGCAGGCCTTGCAGGCCAGTTAATGGTCATATGGAGTTTCTGTGAGGCAGACTGGCTTTGTACAAATCCTGGGTAGGAATATGTTTATGGGTCACTTCCTACCAGGACCATGCTTTGTCCTTATGCCCTGCGGGCTGACAGGGAGCAGGTTCCCTTGACCATGGACTGTTCAGTGTGCAACTCAAAATCTACTCCACTAATCCCCAGTGTAAACAGAGGATTTAGAAGGGCTTCTGTCACTTACAGTTGCCAATTCACTTGGGTGTCTGTGAATTTATTTTCCCCGACTTCATTATTGAAAGACTGACAAGTGTATAAGATTTGAATGCTTGTTTATCATCAAATATGCAGCTCCTTTTCAGTGGTTTTAGAATCATTGTAAATAATTTAATATAGAAGTATATAATGAGTTTTTAAGAATTAATTATTCTTTAATATTCTTCAGTTTAAGTCATTAAGAACATTTTACTAATTTAAGCCAACCTTTTCTTATAGGACAAATTGTAGATCTCTTTTTGATAAGAGTATAATAACATTATATAAAAAATTTTTACCAAAAATGATTAATGTGGATTTCAGACAATTAACCCAAAACTTTTCTAGACTATACATCTTATAGTAAGTAAAAATTCTTTAGTGTATAAAGGTTTTGAAAGGAATAGAAAACATTTTATAAATCAGTAATAATGTGATTCATAAAGCATTTAAAATAAGAATGCCATTTATTGAGCATCTACTATGTGTAGGTACTTTATATCCATGTGATATAGTTTAAGTATTTCTAATAGTTGATCCATGTTTCTCAGCCAAGCAAAATATTTGGATTTTAAGAAAACCATGATTGAGATTTCATTTTTCCATTTTATTTAGTCCTTTTTGTGATTTTCTTTTTGTTGACTGGATTATATCATGGTTCGGTTCTAAGGTGTGTAGTCCTGAGTGTGTACTGCCCAGAATGAACTGTCACCTGTCTTCCTATGAACCAGTTTTTCTTTTAGGAGGAAATCAAATGATGAATACTTTCCCAAGACTCATCAAGTAAATCAATGCTCAGTATTTTGCATTTTGTGATGTAAAAATGGTTCATGACAGATGTGGCTGAAAAGACCACATACGTAGACTGTATGATTTTAGTCTGGTGGAACTAATAGGATCACTCATTACATTTTAGACCCTGGGGTTTCTTTTTTCTTTTATAATAATAATTTTAAAAAACTGTTTAAATAGAGTGGCTCTTTTTGTGAGAGAGTACAGCATCTTCCCCTAAATTTAGAAAGAGTTGGCAGCACCAATAATCCTTTCTTTCTTCCAAAAATATCCTTTTATTAATGTTTATTATATGCTGTTTCTTTTTCAGTTGTTCTGTTATCCCACAGACATTAAGATATTGGCTATTAAGGATTTCTTTGAATTTTATTTAGCAAAACTAGAAAATATATTTCTTAGAGAGTTCAAGACCTATAAATTAAATTAAATTATATATTAATAAAAATGAGTTTTAGAAATGTCCAAATAATTTGTGGCAAAAAATAAATTATACAATAGAAGATTTGATGTTTACTTATAAGGGAAACACTACAAAACTTGTCTTTCTTTTTGTTAAAATGTTCTAACAGTGGTTATTATTTCTGGAGTGGAATTCAGGGTTACTAAAAAATTGGTTTGGCTTTATTTTATGATTGTTCTGTTATGAAGGGAGCTTGAAGAACTTTAAAAAATTTTAATTTAAATATAACATCCCCCAATATTTAGTATAAAGTTCGATGAATCTTGGAAATATGTATGGTCACATAAAAATGGTCAAAATTCTTGATAAAGAACATTTACATTCCTCCAGAAAGTTCCTTTGTACTCCTTTGAGTTCATCTCTTTCTTCCTACCCCCAAACAGTAGCAACCACTAAACTCCTTTATGTTTTGAAAATTTTGCCATGTTTAGAATGTTTTATAAATGGCAACACCATTGCTATATAGGGGCAAACTGTTGAAATCTTTACCTAATATATACTAAACTGATCTTCTGTATATAAAGAGAATTGAAAATGAATCTTGATGTGATTGGAAGGGGAGAGGGAGCGGGAAAGGGGAGGGTTGGGGGTGGGAGGGAAGTTATGGGAGGGGGGAAGCCATTGTAACCCATAAGCTGTACTTTGGAAATTTATATTCATTAAATAAAAGTTTAATAAATGAAAAAATAAAAATAAAAAAATGTTTTATAAATGGAATCCTACAGCAAGTTGTAATCTTTTGTGTCATTTGGTATTGTACTTTTCAGATTTTCCCACATTGTTATGAGCATCAGCTCTTGGTACTGCTGAGTAGTATTTCATTGTTTTACAATATCAGATTGCTTATTCACTCAAAAATTGATGGACAGGTAGATTGTTTCCAGTTCATGGTTTTTATGAGTAAAACTTACATGAACATTGGAGTACAAATCTGTTGGAATATATATTTTAACTTTCTTGGATACATATGCAGTAATGAGATTTGCTAAGAAACAGAAGTGGGATTGGGATTGCTTGTGTAATGTGGTTAGTGTAACTTTCACTTTATAAGAAGCTGCCAAACTATTTTCCAAAGTTGTGGATCCATTTTGTCTTTGCACAAGCAATATATGAAGCTTCTGTTAGACCTACATTCTTGATATAATTTATTGATGTTGTTTTATTTTTTCTGGTTAATTTTAGCCATTCCACTGAGTGTGTTATATTTTTTTTAAAGTTTACTTATTTATTCTTAAATATTTTATTTATTTGAAAGGCAGAGTTACAGGGTGGTATCTTTCATCTGTTGGTTCACTCCTCAAATGGCCACAATGGCTGGGGCTGGGCCAGTCTGAAGCTGGAAGCCAGAAGCTCAATCTGGGTCTCCCACATAGGCAGCCAGGGACCAAGCATTTGGACCAGTTTTGACTGTTTTCCCAGGGGCATAGCAGGGAGCTGGTTAGGAAGGAGAGTAGTTGGGACTCAAACTGCCACCTATATAAGATGCTGGCATCAGAGGGGACCCCTCATTTGATTTTAATGTACCTTTCTGTGATGATTAAAGATGTAGAGCATGTTTCTTGCAATCATTTATAATCTTTATACGTCCATTATCTGCTCATACATTTTGCCCATTTTTGAAATTATTTATATTATTGGGTTGTAGTTACTCATATTCTGAATATAATTAAGATATGTAATTTATAAATATTTTCTTACAGTCCATTCTTACCTGTTTTCCTAATACCTTTTTTAAAATTATAGATTTGTAAATAATAGACTGATCCCTTTTTAGTGACTGTTATTTGTTTTTTGACAAATGAAAACAATCAAATAGCAGTACTTGGGATTGTGAATTAAGATGTAGAACAATTCTATCATTTCCTCAAATTCCACATATGACCTTTTTTTGGTCAACTTTGCCTACCATTCCTAACTCCAGGGAACCACTCATCTATTTTTTGTCTCTGCAGTTTGACTTTTTCAATGTATCATTTAAATGGAATCATATATGTAGCCTTTTGAGTATGGCATTTATGAGTTCATAAAATGCACTTGATATTTACCCATGTTGTTGCATGTAGCTAATTTTTAAAAAAATTCTTGAGTAATATTCCATTGGGTGAATTAATTAATTGAGGGATGTTCTTGTTTCCAATTTGGGGTGATTATGTATTAAACCAGTATAACATTTTCAAATAAGATTTTGTGTGAACATAAACTTTTGTTACACTTGGGTAAGCACCTAAGACTGGGATTGCTGGGTAATATAATAATTTGATGTGTAACATTAGGAGAAACTGGTAATTATTTCATAAAATGGTAGAACCATTTTGTGCTCCCAACTAGTAATACATAAAAAAATTCAGTTGTTCCACATCCTTGCCAGCACATGGTATTTTGTTTTTGTTTTGCTTTAGTCTTTCCAGTGGGTGTGTATAAGCATTCCATTTTGGTTTCATTTTTTAATCTGTATTTCCGTCATTGTGAATGCTGTTGAGCACTGCAGACTTTCTTTTTTGCTGTCATAGGTGTGCTGTGACCGTTTTTACTTATTTTTAAAGGCTGAGAGATAAATAGGTAGGGAAAACTCGCACCATGATTCATGTCCCAGATGCCCATAATGGCAAGGACTGGTTAAACTTAGTCAAGATCTAGTATGTGGGAGTTGGCTTAAGATATGTGGCATAGCGAGTTAAGCTGCCACCTGCAGTGCCAGCATCCCATATGATGCTGGTTCAAATCCTGGCTGCTTTTCCATCTAGCCCCCTGCTAGTGTGCCTGGGAAAGCAGCAGAAGATGGTCCAGGTTCCTGGACTCCTACACCCACAAGGGAGACCTGGAAGAAGTTCCTGGCTCCTGGCATTGGTCTGGCACAGCCCTTGCCATTGTGGCCATTTGGAAAGTGAACCAGTGTATGAAAACCTGTCTCTGACTCTCCTTCTCTCTCTCTAACTCTGCCTTTCAAATAAATAAAATAAATTTAAAAAAACATAAAAACATCGTTTCATTACAACAAGCTATTTTGAAGTAGTAGCAGCTTAGCATTTATTATAAAGGAAAAGAAACAAAGTAAAAAGATAAAAATAGTAATAAAACATTGCACTTACACTCTGTTCATCCCTCACATTTTGAATTTTTTATATCATATTTTATATCTTTCTATATTTGCCTATCTCATTTTAATAGTTACTTTTAATTGTTTTTCATCTTCATACTAAGTATATAAGTAGTTTAAATAACATGTTTACAGTATTAGAGCATTCTGAATGTGTCTGTATGTATGTATTTCTTTTACTAGTGAGTTTTCTACCTTTTGCTATTTTCTTTCAGTTTGAAGAATTATGTTTAGTGCTTCTTGTGGGACAGGGCTGTTTGTGAAACATTCTCTTAGCCTTTGTGAATGTGCTTATCTTTCTTTCATATCCAAATGATAATCCACTGGATAAGGTGTTGTTCTTGGTAGGCAGTTTTTTTCTTTTTTTAAATTTCTGTGCTATGGAAGACTTACTCTACTCCATTTTAAACTGTTATTTTTCTGCTGAGAAGTCTGCAGTCAGGTGAATTGGGACTTCCTTATGTTTTATTTCTTTTCTCTTGCAGCATTGAGAATCCTCTCTTTATCTTTAATCTTGAAGAATTTGATTATAATATTTATTTGGGTAGAGTTGGTTTAATTCAATCCAATTGGTGACCACTAAGCTTACTGTATTATGTAGTTGTATATTTTTTCTAGTTTTGGGGAATTTTCTTTTTGAAATTTTATTTTAAAGGCTGAGAGACAGACACACAGAGAGAGAGATCTTACATTCCCAGGTTCATTCCCCAAATGCCATAACAATTAGTGTTGGTCCAGACTGAAGATGGGAGCTGGGAATTAATTTCAGGTCTCCTGTGTGGGTTGTAGAACCCACCAACTTGAGCTGTCACCTCTGCTTCCCAGGGTGTCTATTAGAAGGAAGCTAGAATCAAAAGCTGAGCTGAGAATCAAACACAGACATTCTGATATACACTCATGTCCCAAGTGCCATCTTAACCATTGTGTCAAATGTCCATGCTAATTATTATCACTTTGAATGTTCTTTACCCCTTTGACCATCTCAAGTGCTTAATTAACCCTAGTAAATCAGGAATTTTCTCTTTTGATGCTGTCCCAATCCTATAGGCTTTTCTTTATTCCTCTTGCTTATTTTGACTTCTTTCTCTACTGGTTGTGTGTTTCCATATAACCTGTCTTTGAAATCAGTGATTCTTCTGTTTGCTCTATCCTGCTGTTGATTCCCAGTATTGCATTTTAAACTTCACTTAGGGTACTTTTCTGCTTCACATTTTTTATTTGGCTTTTAAAAATTACTTCCACCTGTCTGTTAAGTCACTGTGTTAGTGTGTTGAATTCTCTGTTTTCTTAAAAGTTTGTCGAGTTTCCTTTAAAACAGCTGTTTTGAATTCTCTAATCTGAAAATTTGCAGATGTCAGTTGCTATCTGATGGGACTGTTCCTGGAATGTTCTTAATGCTTGTTGGCTTAGGACATTGTCTTTGTATTGAAGGATTAGGCTGTTTTTCAAATATTCATAATCTGACTTTGTGGCTATCCTTCCAGAAACTCTAAGTAGTCTGCATATTTTCTCTGAGTTTATTTCTGCATTAGATGTTGATCTGAGTCCAGATTTGGTGGAAGACTCCTGCTTGTGTCATCATTTATTCAATGCTAGATGGCACCCAAGTTCATGTTTTTCTCAAATCTGCAATTGGTACTGTGTTCAGAGTGAATGGGAAGTGTCTAAGAAAGGATATCTGTCCCAATAAGCCTCTTTCTGGGACTATGGTAGTATCATGCGTTTTCCACAGTGACCAGCCTGTGGTCAACCACGCAGGATTCTGTCTGTTTCTGGGTCTTACTGTGGAAGGAGCAGTCCCAGGTTTCTTTACAGTGCCTTGGCTCCCAGCTACCTTTTTTTCCCTCTTAATAGACAATTGTTTTCTCTTGTGGTACTGTGGGCTTGGGGGAGGAAAAGAGACTGACAATCTTGTGGCCACCAGTATTATAATGCTGTATCATACCTGAAACCCACAGCCCACTGAGGCTGTTGTAGCACATGGCAAAGGCCTATACTGTTATGAGCTGTCTGCTGCTGAGGTAGACTTGTAACCTCAGGCCACTGCACCCAGCCACAGGTGATACGGATTGGGCTATAAATCCAACTGACTGAGGTCATGGGTCTCCATTTGTCACCTGGAAATCCAGAAGATTTGTCTGTAGGCACTGACCTATGGACAGAGACCCTTAGGATCTAACCAGTGTTGGGTTTTACCAGCCCAGCACCAAATTTGAAGACCTACTCTTGTGCTCATTTTCATACCTTGTTCCCTAGGAGCTGGAGTCTTATTCCTTGTGCACCCAAGGTTGGGCTAGGGGTAGGAGTAGGGAAGGCATTCCTTTGGCTGTCTAGGCTGACACTAAGCTGGATTGCACTTGAGTTTGGCAGCTACAGCACTTTGCAGCATTTTGTGGATGTGTGCTTGGCTCATATAAAGCTCCAGGTGATGCAGGCCAAAACATCAGTCTGTCCTTGCCTGGGTGCATGTCTCTACCTGATGCTGGGGAGAGTCTAGAGGCTTCCTCTAAGAATACTGGCCTGTAGAATGGGGCCTTCGAACTATTTAGTGCTGAGTCGCACTGAACAGAACTGACACTGACTTCCTAGGCAAAGCCTTACGGTCAGTTTCCCACTCTGTTTCCCTACAGTTGAAATCTTACTTCTTCATGTCTGCCTGAGGTTGGGGAAGGGGTGATGGAGGGTAGTCCCTTGGCCTCCTGGCAAAGAGAATCCAGCGGTTCAGTGTGTGAAGCCTGATCTAGGGACTCAGGACGTTGTCCAGCACTGAGTTTCACTCTAGTGGGCCGGGTATTTGGTTTCAAGTAGAAAGTCTGGATTTCATTTCTTCTTCCCCTAAGCAGGAAGCATGAAGTCTCTCCAACCTGTTGCTTGCAGCTGTGGGCAGGAGTGATGTGGGGAACTATTTCCTTCTTGTTAGGTTCAGTATATCTTTCTTCTTATTATAATTAAGCCAGGCCCTATGATTTCTTATCTGGCTTCCTCAACTCTTCTAAAGGTGGCTCGCTATATTGAATAGCTGTTCAAGCTGGTGTCTCTGTGGGGAGACCGTCATTGACGTATCTGCTGTTCTTACTCAGATTGCTCAGCTTCTACTTGATTTCTTTTAAACTAACCTTGTATTTCCCTTATAATTGAAAACTTTAATGACAAT
The DNA here is from genome assembly GCF_033115175.1 of Lepus europaeus. Lineage (NCBI taxonomy): Eukaryota > Metazoa > Chordata > Mammalia > Lagomorpha > Leporidae > Lepus > Lepus europaeus. Next base: position 122,493,427 of record NC_084828.1, on the reverse strand, counting down.
TACAAGTTTATAATGCATTGTAGAATGATATCACCCACAAATAAGTGAACTTACATGTTGAGAGTTTAATTGGCTAGCTCTAAAGAGATAAATTTTGAAACTTCAATTCCCCAGAGGTGCAGGTACATGGATACATAGATTATGCCTTTCTTAGAGTATATTTGGAATTTAACAAAAAAAAAAAAAAAAGCTTTGTGGAAAAGTGTTTCATAATGGAGAAGCTTTTTTTTTTTTTTAAAGATTTATTCATGTATTTGTAAGTTAGAGAGATCTTCCATCTGGAGGTTCACTTCCCAGTAGGCAGCAATGGCTAGAGCTGTGTCAGACCAAAGCAGGGAGCCAGCAGCTTCTTCCAGGCCGCTCACATGGATAACAGGGCCCCAAGCACTTGAGCTACCTTCTGCAGCTTTTCCCAGGCCATTAGCAGAGAGCTGGATTGGAAGTGGAGCAGCCAGTATTTTAACCGACACCCATATGGGGTGCTGGCATTGCAGGCAGTGGCTTTTTCTGCTATGCCACAACACCAGCCCCCATTAATTGTTTTTAAATGAAAAAAGTTATATATCTTTATTTTATTTTTAAAGATATATTTCATATGACAGTTTCTTTATAAAGTAGCCTTTTCATTGTAGACTTCCATTTAATAGAAATTGAATTTTATATAAGTGAAAATACTTTTCTACTTTCCCTAATCCAGAAACCTGGGACTTAACAGGTCAATATTAGGAGATAAAATGAAAGAATCTGATAAGGAATCAGGAACAGAGAAAACATCAAATAACTTTCTTTAGCCCATCAGTAGGTCATAATTAATGTTCCAAGTCCAAAGTCAAAAATAGAAATACTTACCATGGATAGAGATACTAAAGCCAGAATCTACATGTCATGGCACATGGTGGTAGGGATCAGCATGCTGGAACAATATGTATAAGTATTTTTTTTTTTTTTTTTTTTTTTTTTTTTTTTTTTGACAGGCAGAGTGGACAGTGAGAGAGAGAGACAGAGAGAAAGGTCTTCCTTTTGCCGTTGGTTCACCCTCCAATGGCCGCCGCGGTAGCGCGCTGCGGCCGGCGCACCGCGCTGTTCCGATGGCAGGAGCCAGGTGCTTCTCCTGGTCTCCCATGGGGTGCAGAGCCCAAACACTTGGGCTATCCTCCACTGCACTCCCTGGCCACAGCAGAGAGCTGGCCTGGAAGAGGGGCAACCGGGACAGGATCGGTGCCCCTACCGGGACTAGAACCCGGTGTGCCGGCGCCGCAAGGCGGAGGATTAGCCTGTTGAGCCACGGCGCCGGCACAATATGTATAAGTATTAATATAATTGACTGTAGATTATGGATTGTACCTCAGATCTCAAAGAGTCAGGGGAGGAAATGTGGGAGCCAAAAATGAGTAGCAGAAAATAACATGGTCTGCTCAAAAGCATAATAAAATCATCTAATGAAGGTACTACTAATAAAGATTTGGAGGGGCAGGGGCAGGTGCTGTGGTGTAGTGGCTAAAGCCACCACCTCCAGTGCCAGCATCCCATATGGGTGCAGAATCAGGTCCCGGCTGCTCCATTTCCAATCCAGCTCTCTGCTGTGGCCTGGGAAAGCAGTGGAAAATGGCCCAAGTCCTTTTGCCCCTGCATCTGCATGGGAGACCTGAAAGAAGCTCCTGGCTCCTGGCTTGGTTTGGCTCAGCTCTAGCCATTGCGGTCATCTGGGGAGTAAAGCATTAAATGGAAGACCTCTCTGCCTCTCCTTTCTCTCTGTAACTCTGACATTCAAATAAATTGAAATCTTCAAGAAAAAAAAAGGATTTGGGCAAATTTAAGATGAACTATCAACAGTCCTAACCTACCAACAACTCTATGTATTTACTACCTGTAGGCCTGAAAAAGGAAAGGGATGGGAGCAGTTATTTAATATTGTGAGAAATATATAAGAGATCGTGCCCCAATGGAAACAGCCTTCAATAGAGAAAGATAAACACCATCCAGATTCAAGCCAGCCAGAAACAAATCTTAATCTCTTTCCTCTTCCCTTTAATTGATCTCCCTTCAAAGTCTTCTACTGGCCAACCCCAAATAGTAAGCCAAGGTCAAGGAAATCTTTTTTTTTGGTGTAGTTCATGAAACTCATCAGCCACAACAGGAGGGAAGGGAGCAGAGTCATTAGGAGGGGCAAGTGAAGCTTATCCAGTCACAGTACCTGGTGGCTTCCATGTCATTGAGCAGTTCTGGAGAGCCCAGTGAGTCCCTATTTTGCTCATTTGGTGACAACAAGAAAATGAAAGAGAAGGCAAAGGGAGAATAGATGTCTTTTAATAATTACTGTGAAGTTCACTTCTTCCTTAGTTTACTGTTCTCAGGTACCTTCAAAATAATACAGAACACTCCAAATTTTACTTTTAATGAAGTGAGTCAAAATTTTACATGACAGAATGTTCTTCCTTAGAATTTATTTGAGCAAAAAGATATCAGTCTGGGCCTTATTCTAGGCAGTGGGAACCAAAAGATTCCTAAGACACTATTCTTTACCCTTGGGCGCATCTATTATAGGTGAGAGCTTTTCAAACACAGAATGGCATTGTACTAAAAACCATTCACCCACTTTTGAATCATTTTACTCCTTACCTACTATGTGTCAGGCAAAGTACAAAGTGCTGCACAGACACAAGAGTGACCATACTTGCCTGAGGAATCAGAGAGAACTCATAAAATGAGTGTACTTTTGGTATCATTGAAGAAGATCCTATTTTTTTCCCTTACCTGGTTTCATTATACATCATATGCATCAACAACTCAACTGTAAAAAGGATTGGTAGTAACCTGAGTAATAAAGTCCTTTTGATATAGTTATTGAAAGAGTATTTATCATTTCCTTATTAAATATGGAGAAATAAGGATGCCATTTTTTTCCAAATGGTTTCATTTGCTCATGTTTTCTTTGTTGACCCAAATGAATGAAATTAGAATAAACAATCTCTAAGTCATTTGTAATCATGAGCTGATTAATGGAGTTTGGTTTCATAGCCATTACTCATTCACGAACACCTGATATCTTTCCCATAAACAAATTGTGTTTGTCCAAATTAAGAAATTAAATGAAGCATTTGATGAGTTTATGATTGACCCTTCTAACTCAGAGCCCATTAGTCAATGTCGTTATCATAGAAAACTGTTTGACTAATGTGCTGTCTAAAGAAGCATGTGGATTTATTATGACTTCTGATTAATGCTTGCTGCAAGCCAAACTACTAGATTATAATAATTTTTTGATTCTCATTTTAGCAGGCATTGAAGAATCTTGTCTCTGATGAAATGCATTTATGTCCTATTAGATTTAGAGCTGTTTACAAGGTATTGAGTGCCTAGATTTTTGTACATTTTAGAGAATCTGTATAGTATATGCTGTAGAAAAGGCATTTATGTAGAAAGCAGTTTTGTATCTTTTAAATTTGTGAACATTGTCTTTTGCTTTCAGGCTAAGAGCTGATTATTTAGATTTTTAAAAACCATTAACTTATTAGGAATTTTAAGTAGGAAAAAGACAGTGTTTGCATTTCTAATACTTAAAGCTAAAACAATGTTACCTCATTAATTTTAAACATTTTAAAATTATATGTAATCCTTATGTATTTTGTGCATTTCATTTTGCCAATAAAGCAGATCCTTCTTTGCTTCATTTATTCACATTATAAAGTTAGAACAAGATTTGCACCTTAAAAAAACTTTGTAATAAACAATTGTAGCTGAACATGGGCTTTGTAGTGAGGTATCTGCTCGATGCTATGGTGTATGACCTGTAGTGAAGAAACTAAGGACCTCAGATATGGCCAAGCTGTTGTTTGTGTATGTTGGAGAATAGTGAGGTAACATTTTAAAAGTTAGAAATGTGGGCTTTCATCAGAATCCATAGGATTAGCAGAATTTACAAGTCTGAAATACCAACTTTGTGTCCTTTGTTGTTTAGTAAATTGACTTACATCGCTCTTGAAGTGGGGAATAAGCAGCATGCTCACAAGAATGAAAAATGAACTTTTTGAAAAATCTAATTTCCTTTGTATTGTGAAATTGTAGCTATCTACCAGTTTTCTCTCATGCTTAGCCTGATTTTTTTTTTTTTAAATTTGTTTATTTGAAAAAGAGAGAAAGCGGCAAAGACAGTTAATCCACTGATTCACTTCCTATATGTCCACAGTCTGGCTGGGCCAGATTGAAGCCAGGAGCCAGAAACTCAATCCAGGTCTCCCACATGCGTGCAGTGGCCCCAACCACTTGAGGCATCGTCTGTTTCCTCCCAGGGTACACGTTAGCAGGAAGCTAGAATTGGGAGTAAAGCTGCGTCTTGAACCAAGGCACTCTGATATGGGATTTGGGTGTCCCAAGCAGTTTCTTAACTGTTATACCCCTTCAGCCTGATTTTATTAAGAAAAGGAAACTTAGCACCAGAGATTATTTTAGGCACATCACCTCAATTATTTCATTTTGACTAGGTCATATGGAAGGTCTATTTTCAGATTTCTGAGGTATCTCCATACTGTTTTCCATATTGGCTTTACCAGTTACATTCCCACCAATAGTGGATTATGGTACCTTTTCGCTCACATCTTCACCAGTATTTGTTGTTTTTTGATTTCTGTATGGAAGCCATTCTAACAGGGGTGAAGGGAAACCTCATTGTAGTTTGGATTTGCACCTCCCTGATGGCTAGTGATCCTGAGCATTTTTTCATGTGTCTGTTGGCCATTTGGATTTCCTCTTTTGAAAAATGTCTGTTTAATTCTTTTGCCCATTTCTTCACTGGGTTGTTTCTTTTGTTGTTGAGTTTCTTCTTTTTTTTTTTTTTTTTTTTTCTTTTTGACAGGCAGAGTGGACAGTAGAGGGAGATAGAGAGAAAGGTCTTCCTTTTTGCCATTGGTTCACCCTCCAATGGCCGCCGCGGTAGGCGCGCTGCGGCCGGCACACCGCGCTGATCCGATGGCAGGAGCCAGGTGCTTTTCCTGGTCTCCCATGGGGTGCAGGGCCCAAGCACTTGGGCCATCCTCCACTGCACTCCCTGGCCACAGCAGAGAGCTGGCCTGGAAGAGGGGCAACCGGGACAGGATCAGTGCCCCGACCGGGACTAGAACCCGGTGTGCCGGCGTCGCAAGGCGGAGGATTAGCCTAGTGAGCCACGGCGCCGGCTTGTTGTTAGTTTCTTGATCTCTTTATATTCTGGTTATTAATTCATTATCAGTTGCATGGTTTGCAAATAATTTCTCCCATTCTGTCAGTTGACTCTTCACTTGGCTGAGTGTTTCTTTTGCAATACAGAAGCTTCTCAATTTGATATAATTCCATTTGTTAATTTTGTCTTTGATTGCCTATGTTTCTGGTGTCATTTCTAAGAACTCTTTGCCTATCCCAATGTTTTGCAGGGTTTTCCCAATATTCTCTAATAATTTGGTGGTATCAAGACATTTAGGTCTTTAATCCATTTTTAGTAGATTTTTTGGTAAGGTGTAAGGTAGGAGTCTTGCTTCAAACTGCTGCACATGGAGATACAGTTTTCCCAGCAATGTTTGTTGAAGAGACTGTCTTTGCTATAAGGGTTGATTTTAGCTTCTTTGTCAAAGATAAATTCGCTATAGATAGATGGATTAATTTCTGGAGTTTCTATTCTGTTGCATTGATCTACAAATCTGTCTTTGAACCAACACTAGGTTGTTTTGATTGTCACTGCCCTGTCTTGAAATCTGGTTTTGTGATGCCTCCAGCTTTATTTTTGTTGTATAATATTGCTTTACCTATTAGGTGTTCCCTGTGTTTCTGTATAAATTTCAGCATCATTTTTTCTATATCTGAGAAGAATGTCCTTAGTATTTTGATTAGGATCGCATTGAATCTGTAAATTGCTTCCAGTAGTATGGACATTTTGATAATATTGATTCTTCCAATCCATGAACATGGGAGATTTTTCAATTTTTGTGTGTGTCTTCTTCTATTTCTTTCTTTAATGTTTTGTAATTCTCATCGTGGAGATATTTGACATTCATAATCAAATTTATTCCAAGGTATTTGATTTTTTTGACAGCTATTATGAATGGGATTGATCTTAAAAGTTCTTTCTCAGCCATGGCATTCTCTGTGTATACAAAGACTGTTTAATTTTTTTGTGTTGATTTTATATTCTGCCACCTTACCATACTCTTTTATAGTTCCAATAGTCTCTTAGTGGAGTCTTCTGGATCCCCTATGTAAAGAATCATGTCATCTGCAAATAGGGATAGTTTGACTTCCTCCTTCCCAATTTATATCCCATTGTTTCTTTTTCTTGCCTAATAGCTCTGGCTAAAACTTCCAGGACTATATTGAATAGCAGTGATGACAGTGGGCATCTTTGTCTGGTACTGAATCTCAGTGGGAATGCTTCCTACTTTTCCCCATTCAATAGGACACTGGCTGTGGGTTTGTTGTAAATTGCCTTGATTGTGTTGAGGAATGTTCCTTTTATACCCAATTTGCTTAGAGTTTTCATCATAAAAGAGTATTTTATTTTATCAAATGCTTCCCTGTATCTATTGAGATAATCATATGTTTTTGTTCTTCAGTTTGTTAATGTGATGTATCACATCAAATGTTGAACCATCCCTGCATACTGGGGATAAATCCCACTTGGTCCAGTTGAGTGATCTTTCTGATGCATTGTTGGATTCAATTGGCTAGTATTTTGTTGAGGATTTTTGTTTCTGTGTTCATCAGGGAAATTAGTCTGTACTTCTCTTCCTCTGTTGCATCTTTTTCAGGTTAAGAAATAAGGTGATGCTGGCTTCCTAGGAGTTGGAAGGATTCTCTCCCTTTCAGTTGTTTTGAATAGCTTGAGAAGAATTGAAGTTAGTTCTTCTTTAAATGTCTGGTAGAATTCGGCAATGAAGCCATCTGGTCCTGGGCTTTTCTTTGTTGGGAACGTCTTTATTACTGATTCAGTTTCTATCTTGGTTATTAGACTGTTCAGATTTTCAGTGTCTTCATTGCTCAATTTTAGGCAGGTTTTATGTGTCCAGGAATCTATCCATTTCTTCTAGGTTTTCTGGGTTATTGGCATACAGATCTTTGTAGTAATTTCTGATGATTCTTTGTATTTCTATCGTGTCTATTGCTACGTTTCTGTTTTCATCTTTAATTTTGTTGATTTGAGTCTTCTCCCTCGTTTTTTTGGTTAGTTAGGCCAATGGTGTGTCAGTTTTAATTTTTTTTTTTCTTAAAAAAATCAGCTCTTCATTTCATTGATCTTTTGTATTGCCTTTTTGGTTTCAATTTTGTTTATTTTTTCTCTAATTTTTTTTTATATAGAAAATCAGTTTAGTATATATATAGATTTCAACAGTTTGTCCTCCCATAGCAACACAAAGTGAAAAAATACTATTGGAGTACTAGTTATAGCATTAAATAACAGTGTACATCACATTAATGACCGAGATTCTGCAAGATATTTTTTTTAAAAAAAGATTGATTATTTTTCTATGTAATTTCCAATTTAAAGCCAAGGGTTTTTTTTTTTTTTTTTCCATTTTCAATTATCTTTATATACAGAAGATCGCTTCAGTATATACTAAGTAAAGATTTCATCAGTTTGCACCCACACATAACCACAAAGTGTAAAAATACTGTTTCAGTACTAGCTATATCATTCTCCTACTAGTTTTGGGTTTCGTTTCCTATTGTTTTTCTAGGACCTTGAGATACATTGATAGCTCATTTATTTGGTGCCTGTCAAATTTCTTGATATAGGTACCAATTGCTATAAATTTTCCTCTTAGTACTGCTTTTTTGTATCCCATAAGTTTTGATGTGATGTATTGTCATCTTCATTTGTTTCCAGATTTTCTTCAATGACCTACTCTTTATTAAGGAGCATGTTGTTCAGTCTCCATGTGTTTGCATATGTTCTATAGATTCCTGAGTTGCTGATTTCCAGCTTCATTCCATTGTGGTCCCAGAAGATACATAATACATGTTTTTTATTTTAATTTACTGAGATTTGCTTTGTTGCTTAGCATGTGGTCTGTCCTAGAGAAAGTTCTATGACTGGTGAGAAGACCGTGTATTCTGCAACTGTAGGATGGAAAGTTCTGTGGATATCTGTTAAGTCCATTTGGTCAAAGTGTCAATTAACTCTGTTTTTTCCTTGCTTATTTTTTGTCTGGTTAGTCTGTCCATTGCTGTAAGTGGGGTATTGAAGTCCCCCATTACTATTGTATTCGTGTCTATGTCTCCCTTTAGATCCATTAACATTTCTTTTAAATAGCCAGGTACATATATGTTTATAATAGTCACATCTTCCTGCTGAATTGATCCCTTAACCATTACAGAGTGCCCTTCTTTGTCTCTTTTAACAGTTTTTGTTTTAAAGTCTATTTTGTCTGATATTAGGATGACTACCCCAGCTCTTTTTTGGTTTCTTGTTAGCATGGAATCCTTTCACTTTCATCTTTCTTTCTTTTTTTTTTTTTTCTTATTATTTGACAGGTAGAGTTATAGACAGAGAGAGAGAGAGAGAGAGAGACAGAGAGAAATGTCTTCCTTCCATTAGTTCACTCCCCAAATGGATGCTACAGCTGGCGCTGCGCCGATTCAAAGCCAGGAGCCAGGTGCTTCTTAATGGTCTCCCATGAGGGTGCAGGGGCCCAAGCACTTGGGACATCCTCCACTGTCCTCCCAGGCCACAGCAGAGAGCTGGACTGGAAGAGAAGCAACTGGGACTAGAATCAGGTGCCCATATGGAATGCCAGCGCCACAGGCAGAGGATTAACCAAGTGAGCCATGGCACCAGCCCCTCACTTTCATCTTTCATCCTGTTTGCATGGAATCCTTTCACTTTCCATCCTTTCACTTTCAGTCTGTGTGTATCTTTGTTGGTGAGATGTGTTTCTTGTATGCAGCAAATAGAATCCATTCAAACAATCTATGTCTTTTAACTGGAAGAGTCGAGGCCATTTACATTCAAGTTGACTATTGACAACCTGGGCCAGCCATTTTTTTCCATAAATGTTCCTATTGTTTACTTTGGATTTCTGTTTTACATTTCCTGGGAGATTTATTGCCTTTATATTCTTTCATAGTGATGACCATGTTTCTGTGTTCTGTATGTAGCATATCTTTAAGCATCTTATATAAGGCTGGACACATGGTGACAAATTCTTTTAATTTCTGTTTGTTATGGAAGGTCTTTATTTCACCTTCATTCATAAATGAGAGCTTAGCAGGGTACAGTAATCTGGGTTGACATTTTTTTTCTCTTAAGACTTGTGCTGTATCTCACCATTCTCTTCTAGCCTGTAGGGTTTCTTATGAGAAGTCAGCTGTGTGCCTAACTGTGAATCCTCTGAAAGTTATGTGGCATTTCTCTTGGGCACATTTTAGAATCTTTTCTTCATGTTTTACTGTTGAAAGTTTCAGTACAATCTGTCATTTTGAAGATCTTTTTTGGTCATGTTTGTTAGGAGTGCTGTGTTGTGTGTCTTGTGTACTTGACATCCCTTTTGTTCTCCAAACTAAGGAAGCTTTCTGCAATTATTTCACTGAATCAAGGCCTTCTAATCCTTTCTTTCCACACCTTCAGGAACTCCTAATACCCCTTTGTTGGGTTGTTTGATGGTATCACATGAATCTCCAACAGTATTTTTGATTTTTCTAATTTCTTCTTCTTGTTTTTAGTCTCCTGAAAAATTTCCAATGATTTGTCTTCTAGCTTGGATATCCTTTCTTCTGCCTCACCAACTTTGTTGTTAGAGCTTTCCTCTATGCCTACTTCTCTACATAGATATCTGAAAGTTAAATGTAAATAGTTGTCAATGTTAGCTATGACAAAGTACCAAATTGCTAACATTATATTATTACTAGTAATAAACACTTTTACTTGCCGGCCGCAGCGGCCATTGGAGGGTGAACCAACGGCAAAAAGGAAGACCTTTCTCTCTGTCTCTCTCTCACTATCCACTCTGCCTGTCAAAAAATAATAATAATAATAATAATAAACACTTTGACAGTATTTCTGTATTTATTTTCTAGAACTTGTCTTTATTATCTACCAACCCTGGAGTTATATCTTCCGTAATTTGGTGTTTGTTTTTCCATTTACTTTAAAGCAATTAATCCTTTTACTTCTTTGCCACTTATCTTTTTTTTTTAATTCATGGAATTTATTGTTTTTTTTTTAAAGATTTATTTATTTATTTGAAAGGCAGAGTTACACAGAGGCAGAGAAAGAGAGAGAGAGAGTCTTCCATCTGCTGGCTCACTCCCCAGATGGCCACAACAGCTAGAGCTGTACCCATCTGCTCCGAAGCCAGGAGCCAGGAGCTTCTTCCAGATCTCCCACATGGGTGCAGGGGCTCAAGGACTTTGGCCATCTTTTATTGTTTTCCCAGGCCATAGCAGAGAGCTGGATCAGAAGTAGAGCAGCAGAGACTCGAACTGGTACCCATATGGGATGCCAGCACTGCAGGAAGGGGCTTTACCCGCTATGCCACAGTGCCAGCCCCTTTGCCACCTGTCTTTACCAAAAAGATACCAAAGTTGGACACTGCAGTGAGTTATAATTGATATTCAAAAACTTAGTGTAGTAGAATATTTCTTATCACCTTCTGGCCCTAGGTCTTTTCTCATCTCAGAGCTTGTGGCAAGAAAGTATTCTTCATATGAGGGGTTGAAAATATTCATCCCAAAACACCTACAGATCGCCAAAGGAAGAAATATCCCAGGCTTCCCATATTCAGACTGTTTGCTGTTAATAGAGAATTAAATGTCTACACATTAAGCAGTGGAAGTAAGACCACTTTCTCTTAATGTCCTTGGATTCCTTTTGTTCTTTGTTAGTTGGAAATAAGTAAATATTCCCTTTCAGGAGCTAAGTGTGAAATCTCAGGATTTTACTGTGACAGACAAAAACTTAAATTTGGTTTTATTGGGGATCGGAGTTAGAATAGAAACATGCCCAGAGCCTAATCCAAAGCCAGGCAGAAGTAAGAAAACTAATAGATTGGTACTTCAATTCAGTACAAGGTATTTTGTGGGTCAAATCAGAGTCAAATAAAGCTTTGACATTTAAAAAATACCTGGTTTGAGAAGGTGTTTTTCAGAAGGTCACAGAAGGTCACAAATCCATTGAATTATAAATATAATTTAATGCAGGGATCATTTATAATGTAAAGCACACCTAGGGAGAAGTAAGTCTTTCCGAGCCAGAATTCTGAAAGAGGTACAGCTGTCCTACTTTTGCCCTTCTAGGGTCACTTGAGTCTAGTAATAATTTGATCCCTATTAATTCTCCTAACTAAAACAAACAACAGTGTGAAAGTTTCTATACTTTAAGATGAAGATGTCAAAATCTGTGTGGGAAATTTTATATATGTATAGTGAGCTCTGATACCAATCGGTACTACTTCTCACTGAGGAATAAGTGAAATACTATTACTGCTGTTGCTCAGAGGATAATTTTGATCTGTCTGGATCCTCTTCTATATAGAGTAAAGAGGTTTTTCTTTTTGAAAGTAAACCATTGTGTTTTGACATGTGTACTTGGTACATTTTTTTTTCAAACACTATTAAACTGATGTATCAAAGCAGAAGCTAGGAACACTACTGTTTAGTACTTTATACCTAACATTTGAGTTCTATGTTCATATAGCAATACTTTATTTTAGCTAACTATGATAATGATTAAAAATATGTGATGTTGTCAATTGCATATTATAAGCAGTTAATATAAATGGCAGTTGTAAATTGCTTTTTAGGAGGGGAAGCATTGGCAGATTAGTTCTTGGATTTCTGTTTTTAACTGAGAGTCAGTCTCACCTAAGATTTTGTTTATCTGTAATTTTGCTTTTAATTATCTAAAGTCTTGTGATCACATAATTTATAAATTCTGTGTGGATGGTGTATCTCCTCTGCCTTAGTCTGTCTAAATGAGTTGGCAAAAGTACCATTACTAAACACAAATGTTCAGTAATTCCTTAATTTTATGTGTTTCCAAAAACTTTTCATAAACAATTCTGAATTATAGCTTAGTCTAAGCTAGTAAAGAATTCAACAGAGAAGTTTAACTTGTTACTCAACCTAGTCATGCTGACTGTAAAAGCACCTGACCTTAAAGATCATCTATAAAATGTGAGAAGTGTTAAATATTCTTTATTTGATACACTAAAGTTCCTTTCAGTAAATAATAGAAGGACACCTTTAGAAACAGGAAATTCTAATTAAATTGACATAACTAAGACCAAAAATACAAAGTAGACATTTCTACCTGTCTTCAGCTCTTGCCTTTAAGAGGTAGAAAACACAAGTGAGTCTTGATCAGTTCTGAGACAGTGAAGTGATTTCCCCAGCATTTTTATATAATTCCAGTCGCCCAACAGGTTTTGGATTGGCATTCACAATTTTTGCAAAAAGTTGAACATTATTAAGTCAAGTCATATCCTTAGAAGGGGAAAATAATGAGGGCATTTACTGAACTGGAATTACTACCAAAATTTCAATAAATGCAATCATTATTTAACCACACAAAGCAATATTACACTCGCAAACAAAAATACTCTATCAGCCATTCATGTTCTGAATTCTTGTATGAGAATTAAATTATGGTTCACATAAAAAAAGTCAAAAGATATTTCTCTTTTGTAATAAACGATTAGTAGCTAGCTTTTTTGAGATAAGCTATCAAGCCTGCCCTTTCATTCTTCTTAATGCCAGTGAAGATCATTTTGGTTCCAGGGATGTGTTTCTTGGGATTCTCAAAATACTCTATCAGAGTGTCCTCTCCCCAGGTGATGCCTTTGTTCTGTTTGGCATCTGTAAGAGAATCCAGCGGCCTAACCTGTCTTCTACCCAAACAGACTGTGGAGATTTGGTCCAGTCTAGTACTTGCTTCCCTTTCCACAGTGTGGCACTGAGCCCATTTAGGAACAAAAATATTCTTGCCTTTCTCAACATCACCAATTTTTAACTTGCTCTTTCGTGGCTCATGCTTCAAAGGCCCTCAATGGGAAGCTGGATTTCCCAATCTCTAATTCACTTGAGTTTTTAAAAATCTCTGTTCATCTGTGATTTTTGCCATACTAAAGGGAAGGGCATTTCTCTGAGTAAATGGATTCCAATGGATAAACCAAACTACTAGAATTGACTAGCATTCTGAACCAAATTCACATATTTCCAGTTCTGTGTCTTAAAACCTATACTTGCTATAATGGCAAGACATACAATCGAGACTTTTTGGACAAATCTGTGGTGCAGAGCTATGAGTATCATAGTAAAGCTGAGTTTGAAGAACACAGCATGATAGTAGGAGTAAGAAACTATTTCACCTATAGTTTACATGCGCATTATTGTTGCAAACTTATTTCAAAGCAGAAAGAAAACAGCAACAATAATAGCAAAGTTTTTCTGAATGGTTCCTGTGCACCAGACTTTGTTCTAAGCACTTTACTTGTATTGATGCATTTAATTTGCATACTTGTCCCATAGAAGAAGTGCTTTTATTAACTCCCTGTTATATTTGAGTAAACAATGGTTTAGAAAGGTCAGGCATCTATCTAGTGATAGTGGTCGATGAGTAATGCCTGTGGTTTTTACACAACGGTGTGCTTGCTCTGTACTCGTGTTATTTTACCCATTCAAAAATCTAATCTCCTTTTTAGAGTCATTAATTTGCAAGGCAGAGCAGCACATACACAGAGGAAAACAGGAAGTGAGCTCTTGCATCTGCTGGTTTACTCTTCAAATGTCAATAACAGCCAGGTGTGAGCCAAATGGAACCCAGGAACTAGCAGCTATATCCTGGTCCTCCACATGTGTGGCAGGGGCCCAGACACTGGGGCCGTCTTCTGCTGCCATGGGGCCCATTACTGGGGAGGTTGGTTGGAAGTGGAGTAGCCAGGACTCAAACCAGTACTCCAGTACCGAATGTCATTGTTGCAAGTAGCAGCTTAACTCACTGCCTGCAAAAATACAATCTTTAGAGTTCTAATGCCTAAGTTCTCTTAGAACTGATTTGCAGGTTTACTTAAAACAAGAGCTATCCACAGCTGAATCAGTCCCTACAGATACACTTTGTCAATCAAATTAGAACTCGAGTGTCCTTTGTTATAGAATCTTTAACTGATACAGTAACCTAATCTAGAAAATAATTGAATTTGAAAAGAGACAAGTAATGGAGTTTTTTTTTCCCCCCTTGGCTTCTACCTTTAACATAGAATATATAGTCTCCTGTGTAAAGTAGTGACATGGCAATTTTGATTTTTGGTTAATTTCATGTTTAAATGATATTGCTTTATATACAATATGTGTGAGTGTGAATTTGCATACATACAGAGATGGAAAAACCATCTAATGCCCCATGAGTCCTTTTGCTAGTGAGCTGGCAGTCCCTACCAAAATTTAAATGACCCAGCATTCCATTTCATGAAAACATTCTACTTAAATATTAATACATATCTCAAAGATGTGTATAGAAGGATGTTTATCACAGCATTGCATATTATAATGAAAAATTGCAGACAACTCTAATGTCCAACAATGAAGGAAACGGTAAATAAATTACCAGAATGATCCAGTCACACATCTTTTTTTAGCCTCAAATTCAGTAAGCTTTTTACATGTCACAGCCTTTAGTATATTTACTTATTTGAGAGAGAGGGTGGGTAAGAGGGACAGACAGACAGATCTCCCATCCACTGGTTCCCTCTCCAAATACCTGCATCAACCAGGGCTGGACCAGGACAAACCTGCGAGTCTGGAGCTCAAATTGAGACTCTCTTGTATGTGGCAGGGACCCAACCACTTTAGTCATCACCCACTGCCTCCCATGGTGCACATTAGCAGAAGCTGGAACCAGAAGCCAAGCTGGGACTGACCCCAGACACTTGATTGTAGGTGTCCCAAGCACCATCTTAATCACTGTGCCAAATAACCCTCCCTACTGCTACCGCCACTTCACAACCTTTGAACCTGCTCTTTTCTGTCCTTTTCCCTGTTATATTTCATTCTCTACACTCTCTATGTCTGAATCATATAAAGGGTCTCAACTTAAATGTTACTTCCTTATAATTCAGAATTGGTCCAAAGGAGTTAGAAAAATTAGGTCAAGTTGCTATTTAGAAATTTGTAAAGAATTTTAGAGAGGATGAGAAGCTGAGGAATAATATGAAGTTCAGAGATGGGTGGGTTGAGGCCCATGATAGAGTGAGGTTTGGATGACATATGGTATGGTTCATTCCCTCTAAAACTCATGTTGAAAGTAAATGCCTCAATGCAAAAGTATTAGGAGGTGAGATTTAGGGGAGATATTTGGGTCATGGGGGTGGAACCTTCTTGAATGGAGTAATGGTGTCCAGCAGCAGTAAGTTCCTGTGAGTAGGTTATCTATCACAAAAGCAGGTTGCTATAAAGCATCAACCCCTACCACCACCATGCCCCATCCTAATCCTGTTCCCTCCCCTCTTTGCACTCCCCTTCTTGTCCTTCCTTCCATTTTTCCACTATAATTAGAATAGCACACGGCCTTCTCCAGAAGCCGAGGAGATGTGACTGGCCACGTTTGGACTTAGAACCTCCAGAATAGTGAGCTAAATAAAATTCTTTTCTTTGTAAACTACTCAGTCTCGGGTGTTCTGTTATAACATCAAAAAGAGACTAATGATGAATACTGAGATTTGGGGAAACTCAGGAATGAGGTATCAGATGCCTTGGCAGCTGTGGACTGGAAGGTATGGGGAGGGCAGGAGTGTTAGGCATGCAATGAGTGGTGAGAGTTAAAGAGGAAGAAAGAGGTAGAAGATGATAATATGGTCTCAGGGTACCGTGAGTTTGTAAGAGGCATTAAAACTCAGAGATAGGGTGAGACCCTTCAGTGAGGAGTGCCTTAGTCTGTTAGTGCTGCTATAACAAAATATAAAGACTAGATAATTTTTTTTTTTTTGGACAGGCAGAGTGGATAGTGAGGGAGAGAGATAGAGAGAAAGGTCTTCCTTTTTGCCGTTGGTTTACCCTCCAGTGGCCGCCGCGGCCAGCGCACCGCACTGATCCGAAGGCAAGAGGCAGGTGCTTCTCCTGGTCTCCCATGGGGTGCAGGGCCCAAGCAGTTGGGCCATCCTCCACTGCACTCCCTGGCCATAGCAGAGAGCTGGCCTGGAAGAGGGGCAACCGGGACAGAATCCGGCGCCCCAACCGGGACTAGAACCCGGTGTGCTGGCGCCGCAAGGCGGAGGATTAGCCTGTTAAGCCACGGCGCCGGCCCTAGATAATTTATTAAGAACAGAAATTCATTGGTCACAGTTCTGGAGGCTGGAAGTTGAATTCAGGTTTGATATCTGATGAGCGCCAAGTCTCTAAGATAGTACCTTGAATACTAAGTACTCACATATTGGAAGTGGCAGAAGGACAAAAGGAACATAGCTACTTCCCTCTATCCCTTTTATGAAGCATGAATGCAATCACTTCCTAGTAACCTCACTTCTTAATACTGTTGCATTGGGTATTAAGTTTCAGTGTGGACTTTGGAAGAGATGCAGACCATAGCAAGGAGCAAGCCATGATTATACAATGGTGAGAGTAAGTTCTTACCTCCTCAGAAAAGTCTTAACTGTCCACTGTAATCTGAAATAGCTATCATTTTTTCATTGCATATGGTGATCTAAATATTTTTTTTGTTATTGTCATGAAGATTGAGATCATACTAACTTAGTCAATTGTATCTCAGTCCCCTGGCACAATAGTGGTCATATGCTAAGTGTTCAGTAAATATTTGGGTTTCTTGATCTAAAAGGAATCTGTGTTACATTTTTGGTTGAAAATATTTTCAGAATATAGCCAGTAGTATGATCCTATCTTTAATAGTAAAATGCTATACATACTTATCAGTGTGTGTGTGTGTGTGTGTATTTGAATTATATATTTTTACTGAATTTAGATAGGAGTCTGAATGTTTATCATGTTTCATATGCTTCTAAAATCTCTACATGGATTCCATAATTCAATCCTTACTACACACTTATTAGATAAAACTGCTATTATCCCCATTGTAATGAGGACAGAACTGAAGAACACAACTGGTAAGCTACTTGCCTACTAAGATCTTAACTAAAGGTAAAGGCTAGAGCTGAGATCAGTATTGTGTGTGTTTATACTTAACTTTATTTATTTATTTTTTTTTTTGACAGGCAGAGTGGACAGTGAGAGAGAGAGACAGAGAGAAAGGTCTTCCTTTGCCGTTGGTTCACCCTCTAATGGCCGCCGCGGTAGCGTGCTGCGGCCAGCGCACCGCGCTGATCCGATGGCAGGAGCCAGGTGCTTCTCCTGGTCTCCCATGGGGTGCAGAGCCCAAACACTTGGGCCATCCTCCACTGCACTCCCTGGCCACAGCAGAGAGCTGGCCTGGAAGAGGGGCAACCGGGACAGGATCGGTGCCCCGACCGGGACTAGAACCCGGTGTGCCGGCGCCGCAAGGCGGAGGATTAGCCTGTTGAGCCACGGCGCCGGCCTATACTTAACTTTAAATTGATTAAAGTCATATGAAATAAGAAATTCATTTTCTCCTTCATACTAGCCATCTTTTCAAGTGCTCAATAGTTACAAGTAGCTTTTAGCTATCTTATTTGGGCACCCCAAATCATTTTTTAAAAAGATTTATTTATTTATTTATTTGAAAGAGTTACACAGAGAGAGGAGAGGCAGAGAGAGAGAGAGAGAGAGAGAAAGAGAGGTTTTCCATCCGATGGTTCACTCCCCAGATGGCTGCAATGGCCAGAGCTGTGCCGATCCAAAGCCAGGAGCCAGGAGCTTCTTTCCGGTCTCCCACGTGGGTGCAGGGTCCCAAGGACTTAGGCCATCTTCTTCTGCTTTCCCAGGCCGTAGCAGAGAGCTGGACAGGAAGTGGAGCAGCCGGGTCTCAAACCAGCGCCCATATGGGAAGCCAGCGCTTCAGGCCAGGGCGTTAACCCACTGCACCACAGCGCTGGCCCCACCAAAAATCATTTAATACATTTTCATCACTGTAGGAAGTTCTGCTGGGACTTTCTTGTGGCCTTACAGTCTGCTCTTATCAATAGTGTAATATTACTTCATCTCATGCCAAGCTATGAGCTAACTACCACTTTGGAATGAGAGTGTGAATTAATATTTTCAGTTTTTACTGTAAATGCTCCTATATTACTTGATGAATTACCTCCAATAGGCAAATACTATTTTTAAAATAAAAATGTCAGTCTTCCTTCAAAAATAGAGTAATAAGAAACTGTGAAAGCATTGATAAAGGTTATCTACAATTAATTTACTAATCTTATTCTGATAGAACTTCCAAGTGATATTTCATGTTATTTTACAATAAATACTTGAAACAGACATTCTGTTTCTTCTGATTGAATTTTCAGAAGAAGAAAACATTATCAGAAGAGAACCCCACTGCCTGTTTCTCTGTGGCCTCCCCATAGTCCCACCAGTCGTATAATCTGTTCTTCTATGCTAGTACCAGAAAACAGCTCTCACCATTTCTTTATTTCTTTGTTCATTCATTTATTTGTTTATTTAAGGATTGGAATAGGGAAGGGAAAAGTCTGATGAAAAATAGATTGTAAGAGACCTAAGAAAAATTAAGAAATTGTATGTTTTGAGTATTTTCTTTTACTTCCTAAACGTAAATATTGATGATTTATATACTAACTTTAAGATCAGAATCCATAACTGCTTTCTCTATTAGCAAATATAACCATTTAGTAAAATCAAATGTATGGATTCCAGAAGCCTCATTTCTAAATCATTTTAGATTTTTCAATTAAATTTTTCAATTAAAGAAATAGTGATAAGTGGATGTTTATGCTTAATAATTATATATAATAAGTAGAGATATGAAGATTCACTGAAACCTATTTCATAAGGTCTTTGGCCAGTTCACAAGAACAACATACTTAGTTTGGGTGTTTATCAAACGCCCATGTGTTAAAGGCTTGATTCCCAAAGTTTTATGTCATTAAGACAGTAGAAACTTTGAATTCAATTTTGATATCTGAAATTGTTGTCTTTGGGGAGTGATTACCCTGGATTATTTTGTTGGAGTTCCCCATGATTGAATCATTGAGGCTTTAAAAGGAGAAATGTACACATGCAAAGGTGCTCCCTCTTGCCTTGTGATCCTCTGTGCCACCCCAGGATTCCTGCTCCCAGCAAGTCTGCCAGTCATCTCGGATGTCAAACCAGTGCAGTCACCTGATCTTGGACTGTGAACCATCCAAACTATGGACCAAAATAAACCTTTCTTCATGTGTAGCTTATCTTAGCTCATTATAGTAACAAAAAGGTTACTAATACACATAGTTTAGTTCCCAATTTAATAAAAATTTACTGAACCTTACTATATACATAGATAACATGAGTACTAACTGTGCTGAAGTAAACAGTTCACACTTTCTGTGTGAAGGTGCTTAGTATATTAACAGTAGCATTTTATTTTTTTTTTAAGACTTATTTTTTGAAAATCAGTGTTAGAGAAAAAGAAAGAGAGGGGACTTGATCTGCTGTTTCACTCCCAAGTGGCCACAACAGGTAGAACTGGGCCAAGCCAAAACCAGGAAGCCAGAACTCTGTCTGGGTCTCCCACGTGGGTGCAGGGGCCCAAGCAGTTGGGCCATCTTCTGCTGCTTTCCGTGGCACATTCATAGGGAGCTGGATTGGAAGTGGGTCAGCTAGAACTCTAATCAGCACTTATAGGGATGTCAGCAGCTTATCCTGCTGAGCCACAACACTGGCTCCAACAGCAGCATTTTATACAAAGTATAGAGAAAAAGAAATAGTAGGGATAGACCATTCACTAGAAAAGGCGAATGGATAAGGAAATGTCAGAACTGGGCTTTGAAGGCAAAAACGAATTCATTGTGCAAGCTTGTTTGAGGTAGTGGAAAAATATTTTGTGATTTAGCCCCTCTCTACCATCTGCCTATATTTGATATATTAAAAGCTAGACATTTAAGGTAAATCAGATGATCATCAGTCTACTTTTTATATACGTGGTATGTCTATATTTGTACTGACAGTGGTCTGAAGAGAACTTGAAGTTTAGACACAGAGTCTCAATATTCAACAATTTAAGGCAAGTGCATCTTTAAAGGTTTTCTCTAAAATGTATATGAGAGCTGACAGGTAGATAACTTCAAGTGTTGTATATGTATTTTCTAAATTTAAAAAAATTAATAACATTGTTCTTCCTTCTTAAATTTTAATTGATTTATATTACATTAAGAGGTAGAGAGGCATACACAGAGAGAAATAGAGAGTGAGAGAGACAGAGAGCTCCCAACCTGGCACATTCCCCAATGTCCAAGACTGGGGTGGGCTAGAGCTGGGAGCTAGGAACTCAGTCCAGGTCTCACACATGGTGGCAGGAACCCAATTACTTGAGCCATCACTACTACCTCACAGGGACTATAATAGCTGGAAGCTGGAGATGAGATCCAGAGTCAAATAGCGAAATCAACTATTCCAATATGGGATGTAGGCATAAATTTTGTTTGTGTTTTATATCTTTTAAATTTTATTTGACAAGGGATGTAGGGAATGTAGACAGAGAAACAGACAGAGATATTTGATCCACTGGTTCATTCCCCAATTGCATACAACACTTGGGGCTAGACCAGACCACACCCAGGAGCCTGGAATTCAGTCTGGATCATGCATGTGGGTTTCAGGGACCCAACTACTTGAGTCATCACCTGCTGCTTCCCAGAATGTGCATTGGTAGAAAGCTGGAATCAGAGCCGGCGCCGTGGCTTAACAGGCTAATCCTCCGCCTTGCGGCGCTGGCACACCAGGTTCTAGTCCCGGTTGGGGCGCCGGATTCTATCCCAGTTGCCCCTCTTCCAGGCCAGCTCTCTGCTATGGCCCGGGAAGGCAGTGGAGGATGGCCTAAGTGCTTGGGCCCTGCACCCCATGGAAGACCAGGAAAAGCACCTGGCTCCTGCCTTCGGATCAACGAGATGCGCTGGCCGCAGCGACCATTGGAGGGTGAACCAACGGCAAAAAGGAAGACCTTTCTCTCTGTCTCTCTCTCTCACTATCCACTCTGCCTGTCAAAAAAAAAAAAAAAAAAAAAAAAAGCTGGAATCAGAAGCAGAGCCAGGGCTTGAATTCAGACACTGATTTCAGTACAGGGTATCCCAAGCAGCATCTTAACTTGTTATCCCAAACACCTGACCCAGATGTGCACATTTTAACTGGCATATTAACCATTAGCACTAGACTAGACATACTTCCCCACCCCCCTTTTAATGAAGGAGTTATTTAGCTCACAGTTTTGGAGGCTAAAAGTCCAAATAGCAGAGTACAGATTCTGGCAAAGACTTCATGGCAGACAGCAGATTACACATCAAGGAAGGATCACATTACAAGCCAGGAGGCAGAGGAAGTGAATGGGCCTCAACTCAGGCTTTTATAACAACCCTCTTGTGAGAACTCAAGAGATAATAAGAACTCCTTCTGAGAGCATGTCCCCAGTGACCTAAAGCCCTCACACAAGACCCCACCTACTAAAATTTCCAGCAACTCTCAGGAGCGCCAGCTTGGAGATCAAGCTTTATACACATGGATTTTTGAGAGGCACTCAAATACTAACCATAGGTCTGCCCTTGACCCCCAAAGGCTCATGTCCATCTAGTAACACAAAATACGTTAATTGTACTCTCAAGAGTCCTGAGGTCTTGGTGTTCCAGTATTGCTCAAAAGTTCAAGTCCAAAATCTCATCTAAGATTCAAGTCAAACTCTCTTAGCTATGATCCTCTGTAAAATCAAGAATATCTGCATTCTCCTGAGATAAAATGGTGACACAGGGCAGGACAAATATTTCTATTCCAAAAGGGAAGGATAGAGAAACAGAAAGGAGGTTGAATTGGCTTAAAGCAAGACTGAAACCAATCAGGGCAAAGATTAAATCCCCAAGCTCCTCATCCTGCATCCATAACACAGTGTGCTGAAGGATAGACTCCCAAGGGCTTGGATAGTCCCAGCCCTCTGGCTTTGCTGGTTACAGCCAACATGGCTGCTCTCTCAGACTGGTTTTACACGCAACCTGCAGTTACAGGCATTGCATATTGTTGGCACCTCTGTCTTCTCGAAATGGTCTCTGCAGTTCCCCTCTCACAGCTTCCCTAGACATTGCCCCACCAGAGGTTCACTGCAGGGGCTCCAACCCTGCAGCACAACACTGCTTGTCCCCACATGCTTTCCTTTGAAATCCTAGTAGAAGCCACCAGGATTCCATAACTCTTCAATTCTGCATGACTGCAGAACCAGCATCACATGGACAATGCTTGGGACTGCCCTGTCTTGCTTTAACTCTGGCGCAGTGGCCTGGGAACTTTGCTAGCAAGCCAGAATAGATAGCTGACCCAGGGCAAGCAGAACACATCATCAGGGCTCTTTCCTGATGGATTTTGCCCTGAAATAATTTTCAAACAAATTTAAACCTCTAAGCCTCTGATTAGATTGTGATTTGGGGCCACCTGGAATACCTCTGAAATTGTTTAAAGGTCTGCCTCCCATTGTTTTTGCTAATTAGCACATGACTCCCTTTTACTTGTGCTGATTTGTCTCTTTTAAATTATATTCATGTGTTTAGTTTCTTCAAACTTTATTGGCAACAATTAAACATGTATGGGCTATAGTGTGACATTTCAATACATATATACAATGTGTATTGCTCAAAACAGGGTAATCATTATTTCTCCTTCTTGGATATTACTGTTTTCTTAAAAAAAAAAAAAGATATTTATTTGAAAGGCAGAGTTCTAGAGAGAGACAGAGACGGAGAGTCATTTTGCACATGCTGGTTCACTCCCCAAATGACTGCAACAGCTAGGGCTGGGCCAGGCCAAAGCCAGGAGCCAGGAGCTTCTTCCAGGTCTCCCATATGGGTGCAGGGTCCCAAGCACTTGAGCCATCACACTGTGCTTTTCCCAGGACATAAGCAGGGAACAGGATCAGAAGTGGGTGGGCGAGGACAGAAACTGGTACACTTATGGGATGCTGGCATTTCAGGAATCAGTTTAACATGCTATACGACACTGCCAGCCAAACATTGTTTTATGATTGGAGGTTTGGAGCTTCTTTCTTCTGTTTGTTCATACAAGATGTACTAAGTAATTTTGAAATATAATCTTTCCAATAAGCTGCATAACACTAGAAACTGATTCTTTACATCTGAGTCTGATTTGGTACCCATTATCCAACTCCCTCCATACTTCCCCTTCACCCCTCCCAGACTCTGCTAATCACGATTCTGTGTTTAGATTCAGTTAGGAGGTTTTTTGTTTGTTTGTTTTGTTTTGTATTTTAGATTTCACATATGTGGGAGAATATGTGATGTTTATCTTTCTGTGTCTGAAACCTCCAGTTCTGTCCATTTAGCTGCAAATGATAGGATTTCATTATTCTTTTTTATTTATTTATTTATTTATTTTTGACAGGCAGAATTAGACAGTGAGAGAGAGAGAGAGAGAGAGAGAGAGAGAGAGAGAGAAGGGTCTTCCTTTTCCGTTGGTTCACCCCCCAAAGTGGCCGCTACAGCCAGCGCGTTGCTGCTGGCGCGCTGCGCCAATCCGAAGTCAGGAGCCAGGTGCTTCCTCCTGGTCTCCCATGGGAGTGCAGGGCCCAAACACTTGGGCCATTCTCCACTGCTTTCCTGGGCTACAGCAGAGAGCTGGCCTGGGACAGGATCCAGCGCCCCTACTGGGACTAGTACCTGGGGTGTCGGCGCCGCAGGCGGAGGATTACCTTAGTGAGCCACAGCGCCGGCCCAGATTTCATTATTCTTTATTACTAAGTATTATTCCATTGTGTTCCACTGTGTATACACACCACATTTTCTTTATCTGTTCATCTGAAGATGGAAACCTTGGTTGAGTCTATATCGTGGCTGTGCTAATTCTAGCAGCAGTCTCTGGGCTGCATTCCTCTGTCCTAAATATACTCTTTTTCTTTGCTCCCTTTCCGTTGAGGCTGTGTGTTTTCCAAATTTTCCTGCTTTGCTACTGTTTCTGATGATAAAAACCTACTAAAAGCACACAATAACACCTACCCTCAGCCTGAACACTTTGCTGCCTTCAAATCTGTTTTGTCCAATAAAGGAGTGTGTCACATTTGAACATGGACACAACACAGCCAGGTTCTTTGCTAGGATGCAACAAGATTGGCCTTTAAAATAGAATCTTCATGTCCATCTGAAACTTCATCAGCATGGCCTTTACTGTCCACATTTCTATTGGCATTCTGGTCTTCTGAGCTCTCACTAGACTTGACCTAACTCTCCACGTACAGCTTTCTAGGCTTTCTCTAACTTGCTTCTCCAAATTCTTCCAACTTTTTCTGGTGAACCAATTCCAAAGACTCCTTCACATCTTCAGGTATAGTTATAGGTAACAACCCTACTCCTCATTACCAATTTTCTATATTAGTCAGCTTTTCATTACTACCATGAAATACCTGAGACCACCTACTTAGGAAGGAAAGAGATTTATTCACAGTTTTAGAGAATGAAAATCCAATTGGCAGGATGCAGGCCCCTTTGAAGGCCCAGCGATGGATGGCAGAGTGTGGGTGTTAAGGAACACATGATGAACCAGAAATCAGAGAGGGCTTACAGAATATTTCTTTATGTAATTAATCCAGTAGCTCCAAAATCAGAAAATAAACAAGGAAGATCATATGAGGAATCTTCAAAAAGTTCATAGAGAATTCTTATTATAAAGAAGTGTGTTATGGAACAGCTAGGCATGGATTTCAAGGTTTTTGTACCAAAATAAACTTTCCTTTTAATTCTATTTGTCCATGAACTTTTTGGGGTACCCTCATATTATTACTACAAATTTAATGAATTAAAAATGTTAGAAGTAGAATTATCTAATACTTATTGTTTTTTTCAGTGTAAATCATTCATCATTTTGTGTGTTAATGAATGTTGATACAAGCTATGTTGTAGCAGTTTCTCTTTAAATTAGACTATATGTATTAAATAAAGAACATTTGCCCTTTGCTTATTACCCTCGTGCTTCTATCAAAAGTACATACTGTCAGGACCAATTAGTTATCATTTATATTATTCTGTTCTCATTGGTTGGATCTTGATTTGCCTTTAAGCTGTTATGTATGTTATTGACATTTTCTTCAAAGACCAAGCTAGAAACATGATAAAATGCATTGCACTCTCCAGCATACATTTACAGTATTCAGCTGTTTGTAGGTGATTTTTCTAGGCTGTAACAAAATAAAACCTAAAGCATGATATTAACTGTGCTGTTTATATGGGTGCTGATACACTTTGAATAAAACCCTCAATTACTAAGCATTTTTGAGTCCTGAGAAGACAGTCTCATGACGTTAATGGTATCTTTATAACCTTTTTAACTTCTTGTTTCTCTGGCAGAGCTCTACAATAACAGCAATAGGTTTGCCCTTGGCAAGCAAAAACTCATTTTGAGAGGATAATAAGTATTTACTATTTAGATAGCTGGCAATAAAATTTCTCAGAATGAGATTTTCTTGAGAAACTATAAACTGATTAAATTACTTTCTTTTAATGGACTGGAAAAGCGTGTAATAATAGTTTGTTGAAGCTTTGCATCCAATGCCTTGCTTCCTTTTTTAGAGACACAAAAGCAGCCTGGTTTTGATGAATTATGGGAGTTCATAGAAATTATTCTCCATTGTATAGCTTATTCTTATTTTTTCTCTAAATTAAAAAAATTTTTGAAGTAGATTATTTCTGGGAGGATGAAAAGGATGTAGTTGGTAATATGTCTGTTTATTTCAAACTTTATTTTAGTCAGGTGTAAAATTTAGCAGTTTTATGACTCAAGAGTTGTGTTTTCAAGGAATATACCCTAGTGAAGTTTAAATGGTAGAAAGCCACTCTTATTTAAAATAAATGAAAATCAATAAATGATTTTCCTGTTTCTTAAAGAGTAAAATGGAAATTATTTTTACTAGCATTGATTACCAGTACCTTGTTTATTTTATAAGCAATCACAAAAGATTTTTGTTTAATGATTATTAAATGTGGGACTTAAAAATTCAATCCATGATATTAACTGTAAGAAAGAAATTCACATGTGTTTTGGTATGAAAGTAATACTTAAATATATTTCATTACTATAAAACTTGATTAAGGAGCTGCTCAAAATTCTACCTAATGTGAATTTTGTTAATGTCAACTAAGAAAAATAATTTGTTTCTTGATTTAAAATGTGAAAACATACATAAGATGCATCTGATAATTCATACTCTAAGCATTTTTCTTTAAAGACAAATCCATTATGGTCCTTGGAGGTGACAGCTTGTGGAACATCTTCCAAGGCCATGAATTTTCCATAGAAGTGCATCAAATTCAGTATTTTTATTGGCAGTCAGAATTTCATATTTGTTGCTATAATAAAATGGTGATTGAAATGGGACCTTGAGTGTCCTGTCCTTACATGAAGTACTTTGAATTTGAATATCACACAGATCCTAACTTAAAGCACATTTATTTTCTCTTAAGCCTTTGGCACTCAAACGTCCATTGCTGGCATTGTTTTTCATTCCAGCAAATCTGTGCTATTGGCACTATGAGGTATAGCGGACACTAGTCAGGAGAATAAAGAAATGAAGAGAGAGACAATATTTGTCTTCCTCTCTGAATGACAGCCACTGACTGCTACGGACCGTAAAGTTCTTCAGAATGTAGTTCTTACTGTGTCAAGTGTTTTGTCGTGTTTTTTTCTCCTGCACTCTTCAGGGTTGTAATATGTAAACATCAATGAAGTATTATGAAATAATAGCTTGTTAGCAAATTTAATGACATTTGTTTTCACCTTACCTGGGAAAAAATGTATATAGAAAATTGAAATTGTTGTGAAGTTGCAACTTATCCTCTTTAATATGCAGTTCTGCTTTAATTCTGGTAATCCTGAAGTTTCTGGTGAAAAAGATTTAGCAAGGATGTAATGAGTATGCACTTGCATTTTAGTCATTTGTTCTTCCGGTGAGACATATGGTTCACTACATTTTTTAGTTTGATCAGTTTGTTGTCACTGCAATCATGCAATGAATATTTTCTTAAAATGTTTTCCTAATTTTGTGAGTTAATTATCTGAAGAAAACAGTTCTTTGCACATTGCATAATATTCATAGATTTTTTTTCACTATCTTAATAGCCACTTAGCACAAATTTTGTGCTATTGTAATCGTTTTCATGGAGTGAAGAAGTCATTAAAGGAAAATGTCACTGTGATTATTTCTGTAATAAATGATTAAACCTTAGCAGAACATGGAAAAAATGTATTTTCTGCATAAAATGTATCAAAGCTTATTCTGAAAATAAAAAGAGCTAGATCTTTTTACTTATAGATAAATTAATCACTATATGTGCCTATCAGTCTATGAGAATAATGAATTTTTAGGTCTTTATTATTATCATATAAGAAACTTGGGAGTTGCTTGTTTCTTGAAACCCTCATTTTCTGATTTGCAGTTACCATGTTTTGACATTCAAGAAGATGCACACAGATACAATTTTTAATGAAATATTATGCTACAATGATGGAACTATATCTGCCTACAGTTTTATGTTATTCCTCATAACCACTCGCACCTGCAATTCCACCTTTGGTATTTTGTGTTAATTCTGTTAATTTTATTAAATAGTAAACATTTCATACATGAAATTATTTTTAATGCAGTGTTTGAAAACCAGCAGAATGCAGTTTAATACTGCTGTTTAAGGGTCCAGAATATTTTTTGGCATGCAGTTTCTCTATTGAAAAATTCTTATATTGAATTTTTCTTTGTTTATAAAAGATTTTTCAAATTTAACATGAGGGAACTGGTGTCATGGGTAAGGTTTTACATGGAAACAAAGTAGCAGATTGAAGTGGTTTCAGGGCTTTAATCCCTTGATAAATTAGCCAGCAGGCGAGCCTTTTCATAGATGTGCTAAACAACAGGTTGATGCCATTTGGGCATTAGCAATGAGAACCACCTGAGGGAATAGTGAGTGAATAAGAAGAAATGTAGACTGGGAAGAAGGCATGGCTATTAGCTTTTGCTAGGTCGGGTAGCTGAAGTAATGCCCATAAATGAGTAGCTGATATTTTAGATTTCTCCTTGAATATTAACTTTGCATTCTCAAAATTATCAATTTACATGGATAACATTACATTTTATTATTAACACAATTCTGAATTTTTTTGTGAAAACTTGACAATGAGCTCATAAACAATTCATGTTACAAATTTGTGCTTTTCTCTTTTTTGAATAGAGATTTGAAGCTTTCACATTTCTTTCCAGATTGTTACTCTCTAACACACAGAAGAAAACATTTTGTAATGCAGATCAGTGCAATTAGTAGGATTTGAAATGTTTAAGTAATCTTGCCTATTTGAAAATTATAAATGTTTGTAAGCTGTTATAAAATTACTTTTTAAGAATACTTTCACACTTTTCTGAATTAAAAATTCCTTGTCATATTGCATTATACTTGTATATACTGCATAGTATATTTAAATAATACCACCAATAAAGAATAGTGACTGTAACGGTAAAATACTTAATAGGAAAAAATATTTATCAAGACTTTAATGAAGTTCTATAATTTCATGTAAACTTTTATCTGATCTCAAAACAAATTTTAAAATTACATTTAAAATATTTAAGATAATTGGAACCTTGATGTTGATAAATATTAGAATAATACAACATCAAGAAAATTGATAAGACTGTGAAGTCCCTAAGATAACCTAAAACTCTATGAAGCCCTCTCGGTAGGCTTTTAATTTTTCATTTAGAAGGAGGGGTTTAAGGATCAATACAAAGATCTGTTGATAATATTATATTTAATTAGAGTAATCAAAAACCATGCTCAGAGCATGACACCTGCCAGGGAGAGCTTCAAAAAGACAGTAAGCAGCATGTGTTAGAATCATCTCTTTTGCTTGTCCATGAGCACTAATCTAGAGGAAGTCCCAAATGGGGCAGCTAGTCAGCTATTTTATTGACTTTGATCTGGTTTGGGGGGCAGTTTATTTTCCCATAATGCCATTGATCAATGATTTCCTTTCAGCAGTGATGTAATTAAAGAGCTTTAGTGGGCTTCTGCTGTGTTGCCTTGAAATTTATTATTCTGGAGATTTAAAGAAGATCGATAGGGTGCAGTGGCCCGATGTTTAGACCCAAGTAGGAGGGCCCTACTGAGAGTAAGGCATGCAGAAAACAAGGCTTCAGGACACAAACATGATGTTTACCTGGGACCTTGAGCTGACCTATTCGCAACAGATCCTGTATAACCAGTAGCATTTTAGTATACCTATTTTTATCACAGACTGAAAACTACTTTGTCGTCTTTCTTACTGATTTTTTATAGTTTGCTTTAAAGCAAATATAATCAAATATCCCTGTTGTCAAAGAATTAAAATTTATATATATTTACCAAAAGTGCAGATTCCAAATGCATTTATCATGAAATGGGAATAAAACCTGATTAACTTTAGGAATATAGATGTCTTTAAAAACTAAGAGCTAAAATATATCATTAATTTGATTTTTGTGACTAATTTAAACTTTGCTTAATTAATAAAATTTGCTTAATTAATAAAAAAGTCATCACTTTTTGTCGTCTTTCTTACTGATTTTTTATAGTTTGCTTTAAAGCAAATATAATCAAATATCCCTGTTGTCAAAGAATTAAAATTTATATATATTTACCAAAAGTGCAGATTCCAAATGCATTTATCATGAAATGGGAATAAAACCTGATTAACTTTAGGAATATAGATGTCTTTAAAAACTAAGAGCTAAAATATATCATTAATTTGATTTTTGTGACTAATTTAAACTTTGCTTAATTAATAAAATTTGCTTAATTAATAAAAAAGTCATCACTAAATACATTTGGAAGCCATAGATATTTCTTTCAGTCAATCTCAGTGTATATTTGCACATTTTAGATTTTTAAGAAGTCCTGTAGTAATCCTCTTTTACTTTGCTTAACACAGTATCTTGCAGTCTTACTTGCCCTTACTTGTCATAGATTTTATGGGGTTCCAATTTAAGAAATGCAAGGCGCCACAGTTTACTAGGCTAATCCTCCGCCTGCGGCGCCAGCACCCCGGGTTCTAGTCTCATTTGGGGCGCCGGTTCTGTCCTGGTTGCACCTCTTCCAGGCCAGCTCTCTGCTGTGGCCCGGGAAGGCAGTGGAGGATGGCCCAGGTCCTTGGGCCCTGCACCCACATGGGAGACCAGGAGGAAGCACCTGGCTCCTGGCTTCGGGTCGGCGCGGCGCCGGCCATAGTAGCCATTTGGGGAGTGAACCAACTGAGGGAAGACCTTTCTCTCTCTCTCTCTCTCTATCTATCTATCTAACTCTGCCTGTTAAAAAAAAAAAAAGAAAGAAAGAAGAGAAGAGAAAAGAAAAGAAAAGAAAAGAAAAGAAAAGAAAAGAAAAGAAAAAAAGAAATGCAAGGGTTAGTGAAAAGACCCCTGATAAGACATGAGACAGCTGTTCTGAATTCTAATCCTGTCTTGGCTTTTCGCTGCTCCTGTGATTTTTACAAGTTAGGTAATCTCCTCAGTCTTAGCTTTCTTATCTGTGAAATGAGAAGATTGTGTTGAGAGGTTAGAATTGGTCAAGGAAGGATACACAATATTCCAAGAAACTTTTTCAGAAGAGATACTCCAACAGATCCTCTTCTCTGTGCTGAGATTGACTCTAGATGCCTTGATCAACTAGTTAATTGTGCCGGTATTAAAACTTACTTTCTCAACATCACAGTGAATTAATTTAACTGTGACTTTTAGGGGCCTTTAGTCATCAATGGCATGTGGAGAATACAGCAGTTATACCTGCAAATCAAAGAGTAAACATAAGCACAATTTATCACTTTGCTCAGTTTGGTCAACAGTGCCATATTGAGCCTCCTGATAAAAGTGACAGGCCATCTCACCAGAGAACAGAGGTGCTAATGTAGACATAGTCTGGTAATTTGCTATCCTGATAAATATTAATTTATGAACATTACTAAGACCATATGTCATAGCTAAGGAATAAGCAAAGCCAAATAGCCAGAGAAGGAAGAAAAAGGAGCAAATTAGAGGGTTTTTTTTTTTTTCATTTTAATTATCTCCTGTAATCATTTAGAATGTAAGGTTCCTTGGCTTCTTTTAGGAACATTGAGTACTTAGTAAAAAATGCTATATTTGAATTCAATATATGCAAGGTGAGAGGAGCTGTGGAATCACAGTCCATGCCTTCTGGCCAGAAGAAAACAAACATATAAGATGCTATAATATAAGGTGGAAGAATAGGTGTGCATGAAACTTGATAGAGGCACAGCTAAAGGCAGAGGAACATGTTTTGATTTATACTCAAACATGTTTCGATATATACATACATATATATTTTGATGAGGTAACTTTTTTTTTTAACTTTCATTTAATGAATATAAATTTCCAAAGTACAGCTTATGGGTTACAATGGCTTTCCTCCCACCCGCAACCCTCCCCTTTCCCGCTCCCTCTCCCCTTCCATTCACTTCAAGATTCATTTTCAATTCTCTTTATATACAGAAGATCAGTTTAGTATATATTAAGTAAAGATTTCAACAGTTTTCCCCCACATAGCAACACAAAGTGAAAAAATACTGTTGGAGTACTAGTTATAGCATTAAATCACAATGTACAGCACATTAAGAACAGAGATCCTACATGATATTTTTAAATTGATTAATTTTCTATGCAATTTCCAATTTAACATCAAGTTTTTTTTTCATTTTTAATTTCTTTATATACAGAAGATCGATTCAGTATATACAAAGTAAAGATTTCATCAGTTTGTACCCACACAGAAACACAAAGTGTAAAAATACTGTTTTAGTACTAGTTATAGCATTACTTCACATTGGACAACACATTAAGGACAGATCCCACATGAGACATAAGTACACAGTGACTCCTGTTGTTGATTTAACAATTTGACACTCTTGTTTATGGCGTCAGTAATCTCCCTAGGCTCTAGTCATGAGTTGCCAAGACTATGGAAGCCTTTAGGGTTTGCTGACTTTGATCTTATTCCGATAGGGTCATGGTCAAAGTGGAAGTTCTCTCCTAACTTTTTAAATATTTTATTTTATTTTATTTGAGAGGTAGAGGCAGAGAGAGAGAGAGAGAGAGAGAGTTCTTCCATCTACTGGTTCACTCCCCAGACAGCTGCAATGCTAGAGCTGCACTGATCTGAAGCCAGGAGCTTCTTCTGGGTCTCCTAGGTGGGACTTGGGCCATCTTCTACTGCTTTCCCAGGCCACAGCAGAGAGCTAGATCAGAAGTGGAGCAGCCAGGACTCAAACCGGCACTCCTATGGGGTGCCAGCACTGCAAACTGCAACTTCACCTGCTATGCCATAGTGCTGACCCCATGGGTATGTTTTGAATTGTAGTCCTAAGTATTTCCTAGCATTGATTAGTGATTTAGCAACAGGCTTTCCTAATAGAAAATAAGGGCCATAAGGGCAGGAATTTTGTCTGTATGTCTCATAATTCCCATCCTACCAGAATGACTGACAGATAGCAGTTCAGTAAAGCATATTGTAGGCTCCAAGGATCTATTGGCTGTATCCATAAGGAGAATTATGTGATATGACTAATAGTTTAGGAGGGTAACTTTGAGGACAGAAGGTTAATGATGAGTTTGTGAATGAGATGAAAATGAAAACTAGAACCATGGTAATAATAAAAGTAAAGGGGGCAAATAAAAAAGTATTGCTTATGAATTTGCTTTTATATAGGTTATAAAAATGACTGAATATAGGTAAAGTAAAACCATCTATGTAATGATATCATTAAACAAGGTAGGGGAAACATGATAATGAACAGGGTTGAAGGAGAATAAATTCCATTTTGAATGTTGTTTGACTAATATATAAAGATATGAATTTTACATCATCCGCATTTAAAAATTAAGTTGTCAGCTTTTTCAGTGTGTAGTCATTATGTTAACAAAGTCTATCATTCACACTTGCAATATAATTTGAAGCCAGACTCATTAACCAGATAATGGTTCTACATGCCACAGATTGCTTTTATTCATTCTTAGTCCACTAATAAGCTCTTTCCTTGGTCTTCTTTCTGTAACTCTCCAATGCTCCTGATAGAACGGTCCTCTGCTTTTTTCTCTCTCCATATAGTTTCATCTTAGGTAATCGTATCCATTCCAGAACATCAGATACCGTCTGTGTGCAACATCTCCTAAATTCCAACCCACACCTGTCTTCTGAGCTCCATATTCACAGTTACTGCAGGTGATCTCTACATCAATGTCAAACAGACATGGTTACCCTGAATCCTTGTCTTTCTACTCCTATCTTAAGCCTGCTCTTCTTTCAGTGTTCATCCCTTACATCTTTCTAGTTGCTCAAAACAAGTTTGGCAAGTTCCTCATCTGCCTTTTTTTTGGCCATCACTATGTTCTGCCTTCTGAAATACAACTTAATTTCCTCCTTAACCCCATTTTCACTGTCTTCACACTGGCCTTCTTTTATTCCTTGGTTTCCATATATTTTTCTATTTACCAAAATAGTTACTTCCTCCCTTTCTCCCAGATTAATTTGATGTCATTAAGGTTTCAACCTAAAATGTATATCTCAGTGAAGCCTTCCTAACAGCTAACACTGTATTGTTAACAGTTAACAGCGTTTCTTAAAACTTCATGAACTTTTTTTTTAATTAATTAAACTTTTATTTAATAAATATAAATTTCCAAAGTACAGCTTATGGGTTACAATGGCTTCCCCCCTCCCATAACTTCCCTCCCCTTTCCCGCTCCCTGTCCCCTTCCATTCACATCAAGATTCATTTTCAATTCTCTTTATATACAGAAGATCAGTTTAGTATATATTAAGTAAAGATTTCAACAGTTTGCCCCATATAGCAACACAAGGTGAAAAAACTACCGTTGGAGTACTAGTTATAGCATTAAATAACAGTGTACAGCACATTAAAGACAGAGATCCTACATAATATTTTTTAAAAATTAATTAATTTTCTATGCCGTTTCCAATTTAACACCAGGTTTTTTTTTTCATTTCCAATTATCTTTATATACAGAAGATCGATTCAGTATATAATTAGTAAAGACCTCATCAGTTTATACCCACACAGAAACACAAAGTGTAAAAATACTGTTTCAGTACTAGTTATAGCATCACTTCACATTAGACAACACATTAAGGACAGATCCCACATGGGGTGTAAGTACACAGTGACTCCTGTTGCTGACTTAACAATTTGACACTCCTGTTCATGGCGTCAGTAATCTCCCTAGGCTCTAGTTATGAGTTGCCAGGGCTATGGAAGCCTTTAGAGTTCGCTGACTTTGATCTTATTCTGATAGGGTCATAGTCAAAGTGGAAGTTCTCTCCTCCCTTCAGGGAAAGGTACCTCCTTCTTTGATGGCCCCATTCTTTCCGCTGGGATCTCACTCACAGAGATCTTTCATTTAGGTCTTTTTTTTTTCCCATGGTATCTTGGCTTTCCATGCCTACAATACTCTCATGGGCTCTTCAGCCAGATCTGAATGCCTTAAGGGCTGATTCTGAGGCCAGAGTGTTGTTTAGGACATCTGCCATTCTATGAGTCTGCTGTGTATCCCGCTTCCCATGTTGGATCCTTCTCTCCCTTTTTGATTCTATCAGTTAGTATTAGCAGACACTTGTCTTATTTGTGTGATCCCTTTGACTCTTAGACCTATCAGAGCCATCAATTGTGAGCTGAAATTGATCACTTGGACTAGTGAGATGGCATTGGTACATGCCACCTTGATGGGATTGTATTGGAATCCCCTGGCACATTTCTAACTCCACCATTTGGGGCTAGTCCGATTGAGCATGTCCCAAATTGTACATCTCCTCCCTCTCTTTTTCCACTCTTAAATTTAACAGGGATCACTTTTCAGTTAAAATTTAAACACCTAAGAATAATTGTGTGTTAATTACAGAGTTCAACCACTAGTACTAGAACAACAACAACAACAACAAATACTTAAAAAGGATAAAGTATTACATTGTACATCTAGAGTCAGGACAAGAGCTGATCAGGTTATTGTTTCTTATAGTGTCCATTTCACTTAACAGGTTTCCCCTTTGGTGCTCAGTTGTCACAGATCAGGGAAAACAAATGATATTTGTCTCTTTGAGACTGGCTTAATTCACTCAGCATGATGTTTTCCAGATTGCTCCATCTTGTTGCAAATGACCGGGTTTCGTTGTTTCTTACTGCTGTATAGTATTCTATCGAGTACATGTCCCATAATTTCTTTATCCAGTCTACTGTTGATGGGCATTTGAGTTGGTTCCAGGTCTTAGCTATTGTGAATTGAACTGCAATAAACATTAATGTGCAGATGGCTTTTTTATTTGCCAAATTAATTTCCTTTGGGTAAATTCCAAGGAGTGGGATGGCTGGGTTGTATGGTAGGGTTATGTTCAGGTTTCTGAGGAATCTCCAGACAGACTTCCATAGTGGCTGAACCAGTTTGCATTCCCACCAACAGTGGGTTAGTGTCCCTTTTTCCCCACATCCTCTCCAGCATCTGTTGTTGGTAGATTTCTGAATGTGAGCCATTCTCACCGGGGTGAGATGGAACCTCATTGTGGTTTTGATTTGCATTTCTCTGATTGCTAGTGATCTTGAACATTTTTTCATGTGTCTGTTGGCCATTTGGATTTCCTCTTTCGAATAATGTCTATTGAGGTCCTTGGCCCATCTCTTAAGTGGGTTGTTAGTTTTGTTGTTGTGGATTTTCTTGATTTCTTTGCAGATTCTGGTTATCAACCCTTTATCTGTACTATAGTTTGCAAATATTTTTTCCCATTCTGTTGGTTGCCCCTTCACTTTCCTGACTGTTTCTTTGGAAGTACAGAAACTTCTCAATTTGATGCAATCCCAAATGTTAATTTTGGTTTTGACTGCCTGTGCTGCTGGAGTATTTTCCAAGAAGTCTTTGCCTGTGCCTATATCTTGCAGGGTTTCTCCAATGCTCTCTAATAATTTGATGGTTTTGGGTCGTAGATTTAAGTCTTTAATCCATGTTGAGTGAATTTTTGTGTAAGGTGAAAGGTAGGGGTCTTGCTTCAAGCTTCTGCACGTGGAAATCCAATTTTCCCAGAACCATTTATTGAATAGGCTGTCCTTATTCCAGGGATTAGTTTTGGATCTTTGATCAAATATAAGTTGGCTGTAGATGTTTGGATTGATTTCTGGTGTTTCTATTCTGTTCCATTGGTCTATCCATCTGTTTCTGTACCAGGACCATGCTGTTTTGATAACAACTTCCCTGTAGTACGTCCTGAGATCTGGTATTGTGATGCCTCCGGCTTTGTTTTTGTTGTACAAGATTGCTTTGGCTATTCGAGGTCTTCTGTGTCTCCATATGAATTTCAGCATCATTTTTTCCAGATCTGAGAAGAATATCTTCGGTATTTTGATTGGTATTGCATTGAATGTATAAATTGCTTTTGGGAGAATAGACATTTTGATGATATTGATTCTTCCAATACATGAGCATGGAAGATTTCTCCATTTTTTGGTATCCTCTTCTATTTCTTTCTGTAAGGTTTTGTAGTTTGCATCGTAGAGATCTTTAACGTCTTTGGTTAAGTATATTCCAAGGTATTTGATTGTTTTTGTAGCTATCATGAATGGGATTGATCTTAGAAGTTCTTCCTCAGCTGTGGCATTGCCTGTGTATACAAAGGCTGTTGATTTTTGTGCATTGATTTTATATCCTGCTACTTTGCCAAACTCTTCGATGAGTTCCAGCAGTCTCTTAGTAGAGTTCTTTGGGTCCCCTAAATAAAGAATCATATCATCTGCAAAGAGGGATAGTTTGAGTTCTTCCTTCCCGATTTGTATCCCTTTAATTTCTTTTTCTTGCCTAATACCTCTGGCCAAAACTTCCAGAACTATATTGAATAGCAGTGGTGAGAGTGGGCATCCCTGTCTGGTATCAGATCTCAGTGGAAATGCTTCCAACTTTTCCCCATTCAATAGGATGTTGGCCGTGGGTTTTTCATATATTGCTTTGATTGTATTGAGGAATGTTCCTTCCATACCCAGCTTGCTTAGAGTTTTCATCATGAAAGGGTGTTGTATTTTATCAAATGCTTTCTATGCGTCTATTGAGAAAATCATATGGTATTTCTTCTGCAGTCTGTTAATGTAGTGTATTATGTTGATTGTTTTGCGAATGTTGAACCATCCCTGCATACCAGGGATAAATCCCACTTGGTCTGGGTGGATGATCTTTCTGATGTGTTGTTGCATTCTATTGGCCAGAATTTTATTGAGTATTTTTGCATCTATGTTCATCAGGGATATTGGTCTGTAATTCTCTTTCAATGCTGCATCTTTTTCTGGCTTAGGAATTAAGGTGATGGTGGCTTCATAGAAAGAATTTGGGAGGATTCCCTCTTTTTCGATTGTTTATGAATAGTTTGAGAAAAATTGGAGTTAGTTCTTCTCTAAATGTCTGGTAGAACTCAGCATTGAACCCATGTGGCCCTGGGCTTTTCTCTGTTGGGAGGGCCTTTATTACTTTTCAATTTCTGTGTCAGTTATTGGTCTGTTTAGGTTTTCTGTGTCTTCCTGGCTCAATTTAGGTAGGTTGTATGTGTCCAAGAATCTGTCCATTACGGGTAGATTTCCTTGTTTGCTGGCATACAAGTCCTTGTAGTAATTTCTGATGATCCTTTTTATTTCTGTGGTGTCTGTTGTTACGTTTCCCTTTTCATCTCTGATCCTATTGATTTGGGTCTTTTCTCTTCTTTTTTTAGTTAGTTGGGCCAATGGGGTGTCAATTTTGTTTATTTTTTCAAAAAACCAGCTCCTCGTTTGGCTGATTTTTTGTAATTTTTTTTTTATTCAATCCTGTTGATTTCTTCTCTGATTTTAATTATTTCTCTTCTACTGGGTTTGGGTTTGGTTTGCTGCAGATTTTATAGATCCTTGAGATGACTTGAAAGCTCATCTATTTGGTGCCTTTCCAATTTCTTGTGTAGGCACCTATTGATATAAACTTTCCTCTTAACACTGCTTTTGCTGTATCCCATAAGTTTTGGTATGTTGTGCTGTTATCCTCATTTACTTCCAGAAAATTTTTGATTTCTCTTTTAATTTCTTCTATGACCCATTGTTCATTCAGGAGCATGTTGTTCAATCTCCATGTGTTTGCACGTGCTCTAGGGATTCCCGAGTTGCTAATTTCCAACTTCATTCCTTTATGGTCTGAGAAGCTGCATGGTATGACTCTAATTCTTTTGAATTTGCTGAGACTTGCTTTATGGCCTAGTATGTGGTCAATCCTAGAGAAGGTTCCATGTACTGCTGAGAAGAATGTATAGTCCTTAGATGTAGGGTGAAATGTTGTGTAGATATCTGTTAGATCCATTTGGGGTATAGTGTCATTTAAATCTACTGTCTCCTTGTTGATCTTCTGTCCTGTTGATCTGTCTATCTCTGAGAGTGGAGTATTGAAGTCCCCTAGTACTATTGTATTGGTGTCTAAGTCTCCCTTTAAGTCCCTTAACAAGTCTTTTAAATAAGCTGGTGCCCTGTAATTAGGTGCATATACATTTATAATAGTTACCTCTTCCTGTTGAATGGATCCCTTAATCATTAAATAGTGCCCCTGTTTGTCTCTCCTAACAGTTTTTGTGGTAAAGTTTATGTTGTCCAATATTAAGGTGGCTACGCCCGCTCTTTTGTCATTTCTGTTGGCATGGTATATCTTTTTCCAGCCTTTCACTTTCAGCCTGTGTGCATCATTGTTGGAAAGATGAGTTTCTTGTAAGCAGCAAATAGATGGGTTTTGTTCCTTAACTCAGACAGCCAATCGGTGTCTTTTAACTGGACAGTTCAAGCCATTAACATTCAATGTGACTATTGAGAAGGAGTAACTTTGCCCTGCCATTTGCCAAAGATATTTTCTAATATATGGTTTGAGATTCCTGTGATCTTTTGCTGTAAGGTTTCCTTTCTTTACCTTCTTTCATATTGGTGACCGTGTTTCTGTGTTTCTGTATGTAACACATCTTTAAGCATCTTTTGCAGGGCTGGACGAGTGGCGACAAATTCTTTCAATTTCTGTTTGCTGTGAAAGGTCTTTATTTCACCTTCATTCATAAATGAGAGCTTTGCAGGATATAATATTCTGGGCTGGCAGTTTTTCTCTCTTAGTACCTGGGCTATATCTCGCCATTCTCTCCTCGCTTGTAGGGTTTCTGAAGAGAAGTCAGCTGTGAGTCTAATTGGAGATCCTCTGAGAGTAATCTGGCGTTTCTCTCTTGCACATTTTAGAATCTTTTCTTTGTGTTTCACTGTGGTGAGTTTGATTACGACGTATCGTGGTGAGGATCTCTTTTGGTCATGTTTATTAGGGGTTCTGTGAGCTTCCTGTACTAGGATGTCTCTGTCCTTCTCCAAACCTGGGAAATTTTCTGCTGGTATCTCACTAAAAAGGCCTTCTAATCCTTTCTCCCTCTCCAAGCCTTCAGGAACTCCTAGAACCCGAATGTTGGGTTTTTTAATAGTATAATGTAGATTCCTGACAGTATTTTTTAGATTTCTGATTTCTTCTTCTTTTCTTTGATTTAACTGTATACTTTCCTGTTCTCTGTCTTCTAAGTCCGATATTCTCTCTTCTGCTTCACCCATTCTGTTTTTAAGGCTCTCTAATGTGTTTGTCATTTGATCTATTGAGTTCTTCATTTCATTATGGTTTCTTGTCACTATCACAGTTTCATGTTCTACTAGCTTCTTCATTTCATTTTGATTCCTCCTTAATATTTCATTTTTACGAGAGAGATTTTCTATCTTGTCCATTAAGGATTTCTGTAGTTCAAGAATTTGTTTTTGAGAACTTCTTAATGTTCTTATCAATTTTTTGAGACCCGCTTCTTGCATTTCCTCTATCTCTTCATCTTCATAATCTTGGATTGGGTGTCTTTTTCATTTGGGGGCATCATAGTGTCTTCCTTGCTCTTGTTACCTCGGCTTCTACGTTTGTTGTTTGGCATGTTGGAGATAATTTATGTTGTTTTTTCTTTTTTTCTTTTTTTTACTGGGGTGATTTTTTTCTCGTTATACTATGCCTCTAAGTGGGCTGTCTGCTTTGATGGATCCTTAGAGGCTGTGATGGGTGTGGCCAGAGAGCTCTGCTTGATTCTTCAGGTTTAAGGCTGTGCAAAAAAGTGACTCACCTTGCTTCTTGCTGGATCTCTCTCTCTCTCTCTCTCTTTTTTTTTTTTTTGACTCAGTTGGGAAGTAAATCCGAATAGCTGAGTGGAATTGAGGGTAGTTGAAATCTGGCCTCTGTGAGTATTCATTTGATCTACCCCTGGGACCACAGGAAGAGTTTATGCAGCCCTCAATGTGTTCTCAAGTTTCACCTTAGACCAAAAGTTACTGAGTTTGTGTACTCATTGCCGCTTTACATATGTAAAATGGTGCCTGCTCTTTGTTTTGCTCAAGTGGAAGGAGGGGCCTCTGCCTTTCCCCACTAATGTCTTGCGTTTCTGAGGCTTTTGTCTTACCTCCAGTTCGTTCTGCTGGGGAGATTCTGCGGCTCGGCTCCCGCGATTGGGCTTCCACGTTGTGGGCTCCTTGTAGGTCCTCTGTGTCACATCCACTAGATCCAGAAGCGTTTCCTCTGCAGTTTTTTTCTTGAATCTTTTCCTGAGGCTACAGTAATTCCACTTTTATGAAACTTTATTTTCCAGACTATCGGTGCACGTCCTCACTATCCACCTTCTTGGCTCCGCCCCCTAAAGCTTCATGAACTTTTCCTTTATAGTAGTCAGTACAACTGCATAGCTATAGTGTGTTTACTTTCTAGTATATAATATTTCATTGGATGAACATACAGCAGGGTTTTTTTAAATTTTTCTGTTGGACTTTTGAGATACTTCTTTTGGAGCCAATATGAACAAGTCTGTCTCTTGGCACTCTTATGCATAATCATTTCAACACCCCAGATCTCTCTTTTTATTTTTTTTTCAGCCAGACTCAAATTATTTTACTGTTAGTTTGCATTTCTCTGATTACCAAAAATAATTAGTAGCTTTCATCTTTACTGGCACTTGAATTTCATGCTTTATAAAGTGTCTACTTAAGTGTTTAACTCATTTTTCTATTGTTAATCTACTTTTTTATTGATGTAAAGGAGCTCACAGTATATTCATGAACTTCAAAATTTATTTAGAAATGGTTGAACCTAACTTTTCCCAACCCTCTCACCTCTTATTCATTCCTGGAGTTTTACAGTAGATATTTAATATAAGGAACAATATCATTTTATTCTGCTTTAAGTTATGAACTATTGTTTGAGATCTTTGCTAACTGCCATTTTTATTCTAAAGATAATTCAGTATAATGGATAAATATTTAAGCAATCTGTTACACATTAGTTTTAAAAAAAAAAAAAAACAGAAAAAACACTTGACAGACATTTGGCCTATCAGTTAGGACTCCAGTTGAGTAGTTCACATTCTGTATCGGAGTACCTGAGTTCAAGTCCTGGTTCTTTCTTGATTCCTGACTCCTGCTAATGAACACCTGGGGAAGACAGCATATAGTGGTTCAAGTAGTGGGTCCTCGCCTCTCTGATAAGAGACCCAGATTAGGTTCTTGACTTCAGATCAGCCCAGCTCCAGCCATTGCAGGATATTTAAGGGCTGAACCAGTAGATAGGCCATCTGTTTATCTGTATCACTGATTCTCTGTGTCTGTCTCTCTGCCTCTCAAGTAAATATTTTTTAAAAAAAAAAGAAAAGAAAGATGACTCTAGTTTCACAGTGTTACCTAAACAAATTATAAGGAATTTTTTTTTTCAGTTATTTTCCTATCATTAGTGCTTAAGAGAATACCTACCACATGAAGATGCTTTGAACGTTTGGTGACTGAAAAAGAGAGAGGAGAAAAATAGGGAAGAAGGATAAGAATCATAATATGTGATTTGACTACTTTTTTTTTTCATGTTGCATGAAAGGCAGAGAAAGAGATACACAAAGAGACAGATGGACAAAGATCTACCATGTTCTGATGTACTACCCAGATGCCCCACACAGTTAGGGCTGGGCCAGCCTGAAGCCAGGGATCCAGAACTCGTTCTGAGTCTCTGATGTGGGTGACAGGGACTTAAGTACTTGACCCATCATCTGCTGTCTCCCAGAATGTGCATTAGCAGGAAGCTGGATAGGAAGCAAAG
Organism: Lepus europaeus; assembly: GCF_033115175.1. Taxonomy (NCBI): domain Eukaryota; kingdom Metazoa; phylum Chordata; class Mammalia; order Lagomorpha; family Leporidae; genus Lepus; species Lepus europaeus. Next base: position 122,451,144 of record NC_084828.1, on the reverse strand, counting down.
TACCTGGAACTGGAAACAGCCACTGATAAGGGATGTGGGTGTCTCACGTGGTAACTTCATTGTTGTGCCCCTTCAACCCTTGCTTTTTATATAATTTTATAGTAATTGTTAGCTTGTTTGGTGTAATGAGCTCTATTAGAACTGCAAAATCTAAATGAATCAAATTACTATTTCTGATCCATATGTTTGCTTCCTTTTCTTCTAAGTTTAATTCTTTGAGGACTATAAATCAATAGATCTGATGTAAACACATACAATGTTGGTTGTATTGTGTGTCCTCCATGATTTCATTGTATCCTCTATGATCCCTGTTTTTGTTTATGAACAAATAGTATTTCCCAGTATTCTTACTTGAAAATGATATGAGATAGGGAAGTGTAAAGTATATTAAAACTCTTGCACTCTCTTTTTTGATTTATAACTCTATGACTTGTTTTCTGTTTCCAAAGGGAAGGAATTTAAGAAATGGTCAAGCTTAATGTTGTTTAATTTTATTAGTTTAGCTTATTCCTTTTTTATTGAAATTTAAGATTTTGCTGTCTACTTCAAAACTCTTAGTTTAATAGAATATAAATAATATTTTTTCAATCATGTATACTTTTTGCCCTTTACGGGATATAGTTTGATTTGGTTTGGGGCTCTAAAGACAGACTGCTTGGATTACTTTTTGATTCTCTCATTACCACTGAATGAGTTCAGAAAAACACTGAAGTTCCCTGTGCTTCAGTTTCCACATTGGTTAAAAAAAATAGGGTATTAATATTGAATATTTGCCGACGCCACGGCTCACTAGGTTAATCCTCCGCCTGTGGCACCGGTACCCCAGGTTCTAGTCTTGGTTGGGGCACTGGATTCTGTCCTGGTTGCTCTTCTTCCAGTCCAGCTCTCTGCTGTGGCCCCGGAGGGCAGTGGAGGACGGCCCAAGTCCTTGGGCCCTGCACCCGCATGGGAGACCAGGAGGAAGCACCTGGCTCATGGCTTCGGATCGGGGCAGTGCGCTGGCCGTAGCAGCCATTTGTGGGGTGAACCAACGGAAGCAAGACCTTTCTCTCTGTGTCTCTCTCTCACTGTCTAACTCTGCCTGTCAAAAAAAAATATTGAATATTATTGGGGCCGGTGCTGTGGCACAGTGGGTTAATGCCCTGCCTGGCTTGAAGCACTGGCATTCCATATGGGCGCCGTTTCTAGTCCCAGCTGCTCCTCTCCGATCCGCTCTCTGCTATGGCCTGGGAAAGCAGTAGAAGATGGCCCAGGTCCTTGGGCCCCTGCACCCACATGGGAGACCCAGAGGAAGCTCCTGGATCCTGGCTTCGGGTCGGCACAGCTCCGGCCGTTGCAGCCGATTGGGGAGTGAACCATCGGATGGAAGACCTCTCTCTCTCTGCCTCTCCTCTCTCTGTGTTACTCTGACTTTCAAATAAATAAATAAATCTTTTTAAAAAATTGAATATTATTTAATATTATTTAATACATGGAAAACACTTAGAATAACTGATAATAGCAATAACTTGATAAATACTGGCTTTCTTGTTAATTAATACTGCTATGTGAGTTAACCAAAACCACTGTAGAAAGAGAACATAAACTATTGGTTTTTGTTATTTCAGAGAGAAATAATAATTTTACAACTTTTTTTTGGGCAAGATGAAAGTCCTGACAAGATTAATATTTTGTGTTACATTAAATTATTGTTACTATAAATGATCCTTAGAAGTCTTTATTAATATCAATACTTGACTTTAGGAAATAAAGACGTATTTATTTATTTGAAAGGTAGAGTTACAGAGAGAGAGGGAGAGACAGTGAGAGAGAGATCTTCCATCCACTGATTCATTTCCCAAATGGCCCCCACGGCCAGAGCTGGATGAACCAAAGCTAGGAGCCAGGTGCTTCTTCCTGGTCTCCCACATGGGTGTAAAAACACAAGCACTTGGGCCATCTGCTGCTGCTTTCCCAGGTACATTAGCAAGGATGGGGGTTTGGAAATGAAGTAGTAAGGACTCGATGCTAGAGCTGCAGGAATACATAGTTTGAATAGATTTGCATTGACTGTTCTAAAGTTGTTTGCTTCATTGGATTTCTTATCACTCCTTTATTTTAAACTTTTGCAGAATTACCATTCTATTGATTTTTTAATAAATTGATTTATTTACTTTCTGGATTCCCTTTTTGCTGTTACTCTTTTGGTATCCTTATACCTTTCACATCCATTTTGATAGTTTCAATTTATATGTGTTTTAAAACATGACCCCAAATTCTTTGTCACTTTTCCCCTTGAAGAGTGCATCTGTGTTCCTTCCCTTTGATTCTGGACTTTTTGATTACTTAACTGTTCAAATACAGTGAAGTGATGGCTGTACCAGTCTCCAGGTCCAATTCTTAAGAAACTGGCAGCTACCACTTCTTGTCTCTTGGGATGCTTGCTCCTAGAAGCTAGTCTCTGGAAGGACCAAAAGTGCCTCATGGAGAGGCCATGAACGAGTATGTTGGCTGACAGCTCCAACTGAATTCCCAGCAGACAAACAGCAATAGCCATCAGGTGCATGAATGAACAAGCCATCAGAGGACCTAGGGGCCCTTTTCCCTTCCCCCCACCATCAGGGTAGCCCCCATCTTTTGTTTTTGCTCAGTTGATGCTGCATGAGGCAAACTACCATGATCAAACCCTGCCACATGTAAATTCATAAGCAAAGTTAATGATTGTGCTTGTTTTTAAACTTAAGTTTAGGGTAGTGTAGTCCACAGTAAAGATAACTGATAAGGCTGAACTCTTTTCTTCATTGTAACATTTTTAATTGAGTAAATATTGATGGAAATAGTTCTCATATTTTGACCTTCAAAGCCATCTGGTCTTTTCTGCATAGAAATAATACTTTGGAATGTCTATGAAGATTTTTAAAGGTGTATTATAATATGTGTGAGTAAAACAAAAAATTGTCACTCTATGTAAACTGCAGTATATATTTCTTGCAGTTTTCCCTGAGTAACTGAGAAATGTGTCAACATTATCATCACTTTAATTATTTTGTTATTTTATATAGAGCAAGGATGATAAATATGCAGCATTGAGCATCATTGTTTTAGGCTGTATCTGTAGTATATTACTACTTGAACAGTTCTTTTCAATGCCAAGCAGAAGTAACCTCACAGTTCTCAACAAAGGATTTCATGCTGTTACTACCAGTGCAGTTGGAATGGACCTATAGATGATGAGACCTAGTTTATAAAAACTGTAACATGTATTACCATAGGTATAGCCCTCTTCCCACTCCCAAAACTACCTTAATGCTACCTTCATTTTGCTGTTCTGAAGGCATTTCATTTATATTAATTCACTGCTTCACATACAAAATTGTTCTTCTTTACCTTTAATCTTTCCTGTAGCTTTTGTGTAGAAATCAGAAGTTACCTCTATGGAAAAAATGTCATTCTGAGATTTCCTTAAGGAAACAATGTGATAAGTGCAAAAAACGATGACAGTTTCTATAAAACAGTTTCACCATGAGGGGAAAAGATGAGAAGAAAGTACATTAGGTCATTTGCAAAATTTTGTGGTTTATCTGACTGAATGATTGGGTAAGGGAACTTAAATTAGTTAAGGGTATGCTGTATTCTAGCTTTTGGACGTCTTAAATATTTTAACTCATTTGAGCATAAAAACATACCTATAGGGAGAATATTATTCTCCAGATTTTTTTGTTTATACCGATTAATTATTAGTTCTTTTTTAAATTATTCTTTAAAGAATACAAATTTCATAAGTACAACTTTAGAATATAGTGATTCTTCCCACCATACCCACCCTCCCACCCACACTCTCACTCCTCCTCCTCCTCCCTCTCCCTTTCCCAGTCTCATTCTCCATTAAGATTCATTTTCAGTTAACTTTGTACACAGAAGACCAACTCTATACTAAGTAAAGATTTCAACAGTTTCCACAAAAAAAAGTAAAAACAAACAAAAAAACTGAGATGGCATCTTTACCACCAAGTATAAGGGAATTTGGAGTCCCATGACAAGTTTTGTATGCTGTAACCTTAGAAGTAAGTCCGTAGGAATGTGTGGAGAACTATACAGCTTTACATTTACAAACTTCCTCCTCCCTCTCTTATTCCAACTCCTATTTTTTCCTGAGATCTATTTTCAATTGACTTTATACACATATGATTAACTATGTTAAGAGTTCAACAATTAGTATGAAGAAAAAATGAAAAAACAAAAAAAATTAAACTTTCTCGACAGTCAAGACAAGGGCAGCTCAAGTCAACCCTTTTTGAAGTCTCAATTTCACTTCTACAGATTTCATTTTAGGTGCTCTATTAGCTTTCACAGATCAGCGAGAACATATATTTGTCCTTTTGGACTGGCTTATTTCACTAAGTATGATGTTTTCCAGATTCCTCCATTTTGTTGCAGATGACCAGGTTTCTTTCTTTCTTTCTTTTTTTTTTTTTGACAGGCAGAGTGGATAGTGAGAGAGAGAGAGACAGAGAGAAAGGTCTTCCTTTTTGCCGTTGGTTCACCCTCCAATGGCCACTGCAGACGGCGCACCGCGCTGATCCGAAGCCAGGAGCCAGGTGCTTCTCCTGGTCTCCCATGCGGGTGCAGGGCCCAAGGACTTGGGCCATCCTCCATTGCCTTCCCGGGCCATAGCAGAGAGCTGGCCTGGAAGAGGGGCAACCGGGATGGAATCCGGCGCCCCAACTGGGACTAGAACCCGGTGTGCCGGCGCCGCAAGGCAGAGGATTAGCCTGTTGAGCCACGGCGCCGGCCTCAGGTTTCATTTTTTTTTTTAACCACTGTGTAGTATTCCATAGTGTACATATCCCATAATTTCTTTATCTAGTCTTCAGCTGACGGCCATTTAGGTTGATTCCATGTCTTAGCTATTGTGGATTGAGCTGTAGTAAACATGGGGGTGCAGATAACTCTTTCATATGCTGGTTTCATTTCTCTTGGATAAATTCCCAGGAGTGGGATGGCTGGGTCATAGGGTAGGTCTATATTCAGATTTTTGAGGTATCTCCATACTGTCTTCTATAGTGGCTTTACCAGTTTACATTCCCACCAACAGTGGATTAGGGTACCTTTTCCCACATTCTCATTCCACATTCTCATTCCACAGTCTCACCAGCATTTGTTGTTTTTTGATTTGTGTATGAAATCCATTCTAACCAGGGTGAGGTGAAACCTCATTGTGTTTTTTTGTTTTTGTTTTTTAAAGATTTATTCATTCATTTGAAAGAGCTATACAGAGAAGAGAGACAGAGAGAGAGGTCTTCCATCCGCTGGTTCACTCCCCAATTGACCACAAAGGCCGGAGCTGCACAGATCCAAAGCCAGTAGCCAGGAGCTTCTTCCAGGTCTCCCACGTGGGTGCTGGGAGCCAAGAACTTGGGCCGTCTTCTACTGCTTTCCTAGGCTATAGCAGAGAGCAGGATTGGAAATGGAGCAGTCGGGTCTCCACCGGCACCCATAGGGGATGACGGCACTTCAGGCCAAGGCATTAACCCGCTGAGCCTCAGCACCAGCCCCCCTCATTGTGGTTTTAATTTGCATTTCCTTAACAGCTAGTGATCCTGAACGTGTTTTCATGAGTCTGTTGGCCATTTGGATTTCTTCTTTTGAAAAATGTCTGTTTAAGGCCTTGGGCCATCTCTCAACTGGATTGTTTTTTTGTTGTTGTGGAATTTCTTGATCTCTTCATATAATCTGGTTATTAATCCTTTATCAGTTGCATGGTTTGCAAATAATTCCTCCTGTTCTGTTGGTTGCCTCTTCATTTCCCTGAATGTTTCTTTTGCTATACAGAAACTTCTCAATTGGTTAATCCCATTTAGTAATTTGGGCTTTGACTGCCTATGCCTCTGGGGTCTTTTCCAAGAACTCTGCTTGTGCCAATGTCTTGCTGAGTTTCCCCAATGTTCTCTAATAATTTGATAGTTTTGGGTGTAGATTTAGATCTTTAATTCATTTCTTCTGTGTTTCCCAGTTTGTTGGCATACAACTTTTTGTAGTAATTTCTGATGATTCTTTTTTATTTCTGTGGTTCTGTTGTTACATTTCCTTTTTCATCTCTAATTTTATTGATTTGGGTCTTCTCTTTCCTTTTTTTTTTTTTTTTTTTTTTGTTAGTTGGGCCAGGGGTGTGTCAATTTTGTTTATTTTTTGAAAAAAAGTATCTCTTCCTTTTGCTGATCTTTATTATTTTTTGGATTCAATTTTGTTGATTTCTTATCTGATTTTTTTTTTTTTTTTTTTTTTTTGGACAGCCAGAGTTAGACAGTGAGAGAGAGAGAGAGACAGAGAGAAAGGTCTTCCTTTTTTCTTTGGTTCACCCCGCAAATGGCTGCTACAGCTGGCGCTGATACGAAGCCAGAAGCCAGGTGCTTCCTCCTGGTCTCCCATGCGGGCACAGGGCCCAGGCACTTGTGCCATCCTCCACTGCCTTCCTCGGCCACAGCAGAGAGCAGGACTGGAAGAGGAGCAACCGGGACAGAATCCAGCGCCCTGACCGGCCAATTTCTTCTAATTTTAAAAATTTCTTTTCTCCTATTTTTGAGTTTCTCCTATTTTTGGTTGCTGTTGTTTTTCTAGAACCTTGAGATGCACTGATAGCTCATTTATTTTGTGCCTTTCCAATTTCTTGATGTAGATACCAATTGGTATAAACTTTCCTTTTTAATACTGCTTTTGCTGTATCCCATAAATTTTGATATGCTTTATTGTCTTCATTTGTTTACAGAAATCAGATAAATAGGTGATAGGTTGACAGTCTTTTATGGGAACTGAGGAGCCTGATGAGTACTTCTTCCTGGATAAGCTAGCTCTTTTCTCCTGCAGGAAGGTAGGCAGTGAGGAGATAATTCCAGGTAAAGAATTTCCTCAGTAGTCATTGCCGTGCCCACTTCAGGACAAGGACACCTACACAAAACAGGTCCCAACATTTGAGAGGCTTGAACAGAGCACAGATTTCCATATCATTTCACACTCTATCTTACTAATTACTGGCTATGTTCCTAGAAATTTCTTCATTGTGTTAATATCAAAGATCAAATTTGAGAAAAATAGCTTTCCGGAAAAGGGACCAAGATTAATATGCTCAGTTGATTAAAACTTGGAAATTAAATAATGCATCGAATGATACTTTTTAAAAATTATTTATTTATTTGAAAGTCAGAGTTACGCAGACACACACACACGCAGAGAGAGAGACAGAGACAGAGACAGAGAGAGAGAGAGGTCTTCCATCTGCTAGTTCACTCCCCAGTTGGCCATGATGGCCAGAGCTGCGCCGATCTGAAGCCAGGAGCCAGGAGCTTCTTCCGGGTCTCCCACATGGGTGCAGGGGCCCAAGCACTTGGGCCATCTTCTACTGCTTTCTCAGGCCACAGCAGAGAGCTGGATCAGAAGTGGAGTCCCAGCTGGGACTCAAACTGGCGCCCATATGGATGCTGACTGCAAGTGGCGGCTTTACCCGCTACATCACAGCACTGGCCCTGCAATTTTCTGCCATTAAAACATATAAACAAAACTTGACTTTCTAAAAATTTTATTTGGAAGACAGAAAAACAGGGAAAGATCTTTCATTTACTGGTTCATTTCCCATTTGTCTGCAACAATCAGGAGCCTTCAACTCAATCTAGGGCATCACACATAGGAGCAGGGCCACAAGTACTTAAGCCATTACCTGTTGCTCTCAGGGTGCACAAGAGCAGGAAATTGGATTAGGTGTACTAAATGCTATTTAGGATCTGTTGTGCGTACATCAATTCAAGGTCCCAGATAAACATTTTCTGTGTGCCTTATACTTTTATTAGGGTCCTACTACTTGGGTCTAAACATCAGGCCACTGCATCCTATTGATCTTTTTTTATTTTTTTAAGATTTATTTAATTATTATTTGAAAGTCAGAGTTACACAGAGAGATGAGAGGCAGAGAGAGAGGTCTTCCACCTGATGGTTCACTCCTCATTTGGCCACAACAGCCAGAGCTGCGCTGATCCAAAGCCAAGGGCCAGGATCTTCCTCTAGGTCTCCCATGCGGGTGCAGGGGCCCAAGGAATTAGGCCATCTTCTACTGCTTTCCCAGGCCATAGCAGAGAGCTGGATTGGAAGAGGAGCAGCCAGGACTAGAACTGGCACCCAACCCACTGCACAGCGCCAGGCCCTCCTATTGATCTTTAAATCTACGTACTAAAAATTTTCAAGGCAACACAGCAAAGGAGCTGAGACTGTAGCCCGAGCATTCTGATATGGAATGGGGGAATGCCAAGCAGAGTCATAACTGCTGTGCCAAATGTTGCCCACTCTGTCCACATTTTTTAAAAATTTAGTTTTTGAAAGTCAGAGTTTGGGGCAGTGTTGCAGAGTACCAGATAAAGCCACAGCCTGCTACACTGACTTCCTATATGGGCACTGGTTCGAGTTCCAGCTGTTCCACTTCCAATACAGGATCCCTGCTAATGCACCTGGGAAAGCAGTGGAAGACTGTCCAAGTGATTGGACCCCTACATCCACGTGAGAGGCCCAGAAGAAGCTCCTGACCAAGCCCGTGCCATTGCAGCCATTTGGAGAATGAACCAGCAAATGAAAGATCGATCTCTCTCTCTCTCTCTCTCTCTCTCTCTCTCACTGTAACCCTGACTTTCAAATAAATAAATCTTTAAAACAATAAAAAAAAAAAACTTCTAAAAAGTTGCATTTACAATGAGGGAGAGACAGAGAAATAGAGATCTCCTGTCCACTGGTTCACTTCCCAAATGGCTGCAACAGCCGGAACTAGGCTAGGCTGAATCCCAGAGCCAGAGCTTCATGGATCTGCCATATGGGTGCAGGTCCCAAGGACTTGGGCCATCTTTTGCTGCCTTCCCAGGTGCACTAGCAGGGAAAGTAGATCAAAAGTGGAGTATCCAGGACTTGAACCAGCACCAATATGGGATGCCAGCAAGCAAGCATTGGCTTTACCCATTATGCCACAGTGCCATTCCCCCCCCCCAACCCTATACTGTCCACTTTTAAGTACTGCTGTCAACAGCTAGTTTATTATTGATTCCATGCAAGTGCTCTCACATGGATAGATTCAAAATACAGTTTATCCTGCCTTTACAACAAATAATCTAAGCTTTTAATCCAGAGAGTTTTTAAGGAGACATTACTAGTTCTCAGTGAGAAAGGGGTTTAAGATTTTTGACATTCAAGGCTATTTTGCCAGTTCTAAAGAGCTGAAAGAAAAGTAAGCATTGTAGACATCAACTAACATCTGTACCTTGGCATTTTTTAAATGGCTGCATATATGACTTATCTTGGAAATAGTCAACTCAAAAAAGTTCTTAATTATTTGAGGAACATAGAAAACAAAGAGCTCTCATCTTCTGGTACACTCCCCAAATGTCTGCAGTAGCCAAGGTTTGGCCAGGCTGAAGCTGGGAGCCAGGAATGCAATCCAGCTTTCTCACGTGAGTGGACCCAAGTTCTTGAACCAACATCTGCTGTCTCCCATCAGTAGCAGGAACCTGAAATCCAGACCTGTATATGGTACTCAAATCCAAGTACCTTGATATGGGATTTAGATGACCCAACTGGCTTCTTAACCATTAGGCCAAATGCCTATCCCTCAACATAGAATTATAAAATTTTGCTTACTAACTATGTGGTGAAAATTTACTCCTATGTACTCATGGAATTAACTTTGGTCATGAGTTAATAATTGTATTATAAATACATCCAAATTACATCAGCTCTGTTTTAGAAAAATTTTACAAATTGTTAGAAAGTAATTGCTATAAATATAAACATAGGAGTGAGGGAAATATTTTATATATAGACCTTTACAAATATTTCTCCCTGTACTGATGAGAAGAATGTAAATTCTTTAAGTGTAGTATGAAAAGCTCAGTAGATATCTGTTAGATCCGTTTGGTCTATAGTGTCGATTAAATCTGCTGTTTCCTTGTTGATCTTCTGTCCTGTTGATCTGTCTATTTCTGAAAGTGGAGTATTGAAGTCCCCCAATACTATTGTATTGGAGTCTAAGTCTCCCTTTAAGTCCCTTAACATATCTTTTAAATAAACTGGTGCCCTGTAATTAGGTGCATATACATTTATAATAGTTACCTCTTCCTGTTGAATTGATCCCTTAATCATTATATAGTACCCCTTTTTGTCTCTCTTAACAATTTTTGTGTTAAAGTTTATTTTGTCTAATATTAAGATGGCTATGCCAGCTTTTTTTGGTTTGTGTTGGCATGGACTATCTTTTTCTAACCTTTCACTTTCAGACTGCATGCATCTTTGTTGGAAAGATGTGTTTCTTGTAAGCAGAAAATAAATGGGCTTTGCTTTTTAATCCATTCAGCCAGTCTGTGTCTTTAAACTAGAGAGTTGAGGCCATTAACAGTCAATGTGACTATTGATAAGTAGTGACTTTGCCCTGCCATTTTCCCAAAGATACTTCTAATATATGCTTTGAACTTCTGTGATCTTTTACTGGGAGGTTTTCTTCCTTTACCTTCTTTCGTATTGATGGCTGCGTTTCTGTGTGTTAACATCTTTAAGCATCTTTTGCAGGGCTGGACGAGTGGCAACAATACTTTCAATTTCTGTTTGCTGTGAAAGGTCTTTATTTCACCTGCATTCACAAATGAGAGCTTTGCAGGATATAATATTCTGGGCTGGCAGTTTTTCTCTCTTAGTACCTGGGCTATGTCTCGCCATTCCCTCCTGGCCTATAGAGTTGCTGATGAGAAGTCTGCTGTGAGTCTAATTGGAGATCCTCTGAGAGTAATCTGATGTTTCTCTCTTGCACATTTTAGAATCTTTTCTTTATGTTTCACTGTGGTGAGTTTAATTACAATGTGTCTTGGTGAGGATCTCTTTTGGTCATGTTTATTGGGGGTTCTATGAGCTTCCTGTACTTGGATGTCTCTGTCCTTCTCCAGACCCGGGAAGTTCTCTGCAAGTATCTCACTAAAAAGGCCTTCTAATCCCTTCTCCCTCTCCATGCCTTCAGGAACTCCTAGAACCCAAATGTTCGGTTTTTTATAGCATTCTGTAGATTCCCAACAATATTTTTTAGATTTCTAATTTCCTCTTTTCTTTTGTTTGACTGTATACTTTCCTGTTCTCTGTCTTCTAAGTCCGATATTATCTCTTCTGTTTCACTGACTCTGTTTTTAAGGCTCTCAAATGTGGTTGTCATTTGTTATGTTGAATTCTTCATTTCATTTTGATTTCTCTTCACTATCACAATTTCATGTTCTACTAGCTTCTTCATTTCATTTTGATTCCTCCTTAAGATTTCATTTTCACGAGAGAGATTTTCTGTCCTTTCCAGTATGGATTTCTGTAGTTCATGAATTTGTTTTTGATAACTTCCATCAACAGTAGACTGGATAAAGAAATTATGGGATATGTACTCTATAGAATACTATACAGCACTAAAAAAAATGAAATCGGATCATTTGCAACAAAGTGGAGGAATCTGGAAAACATCATGCTGAGTGAATTAAGCCAGTCCCAAAGAGACAAATATTGAATGTTCTCCCTGATCGGTGACAGCTAACCAAGCACCAAAAAGGAAACCTGTTGAAGTGAAATGGACACTATGAGAAACAATGATTTGATCAGCCCTTGTCCTTATTGTCAAGGAACAACTTAATACCTTATCCCTTTTAGTATTTTTTTTTTGTTCTTAATACTATTGGTTGAACTCTTTAATTAATACACATGTATTCCTAGGTGTTTAAATTTAACTGAAAAGTGATCTCTTGTTAAATATAAGAGTGGAAAAAGAGAGGGAGGAGATGTACAGTTCGGCACATGCTCAATGGGACTTGCCCCAAACGGTAGACTTAGAAACGTGCCAGGGGATTCCAATTCAGTCCCATCAAGGTGGCATGTACCAATGCCATCTCACTAGTCAAAGTGATCAGTTTCAGTTCATAATTGATCACAATAATAGGATTAAGGGTCAAAGGGATCACATAAACAAGACTAGTGTCTGCTAATACTAACTGATAGAATTACAAAGGAGAGAACAATCCAACATGGCAAGCAGGATACATAGCACACTCATAGAAGGGCAGATGTCCTAAACAGCACTCTGGCTTCAGAATCAGCCCTTAAGGCATTCGGATCTGGCTGAAAAGCCCATGAGAGTATTTCAGGCATGGAAAGCCAAGACACTCTGGAAAAAAAAAAATCTAAATGAAAGATCTCTGTGAGTAAGATCCCATCAGAAAGAACAGGCCATCAAAGAAGGAGGTACCTTTCTCTGAAGGGAGGAGAGAACTTCCACTTTGACTATGACCTGGTCTAAATAAGATCAGAGTCGGCGAACTCAAAAGGCTTCTATAGCCTTGGCAACTCATGACAAGAGCCTCAGGTGATTACTGATGCCATAAACAAGAGTGTCAATTGTTAACAACAGGAGTCACTGTGCACTTACTCCCCATGTAGGATTTCTGTCCTTAATGTGAATTAACAGTATAATTAGTACTCAAACAGTACTTTATACTTTGTGTTTCTGTGTGGGTGCAAACTGTTGAAATCTTTACTTAGTATATAATAAATTAATCTTCTGTATATACAGGTAATTGAAAATGAATCTTGATGTGAATGGGATGAGAGATGGAGTGGGGGATGGGATGGTTGGGGATGGGAGGGAGGTTATGGGGGGAAAAAGCCACTGTAATCCAAAAGCTGTACTTTGGAAATTTATATTTATTGAATAAAAGTTAAAAAAAAATAGGTTTTCGGGGCCAGCACTGTGGCATAGTGGGTAAAGCCGCTGCCTGCAGTGCCAGTATCCCATATGGGTGCCAGTTCAAGTCCTGGTTGCTCTGCTTCTGATACAGCTCTCTGCTGTGGCCTGGGAAAGCAGTAGAAGTTGGCCCAAGTCCTTGGGCCCCTACACCCGCTTGGGAGACCCAGAAGAAGCTACTGGCTCCTGGCTTCTGATCAGCACACTCTGGCCATTGCAGCCAATTAGGAAGTGAACCAGCAGATGGAACACCTCTCTCTGCCTCTCCTCTTTTTGTGTAACTCTTTCAAATAAATAAAATAAATCTTTTAAAATAAAAGTTTTCTATGTGCCTACAACTGTGTTTTATAAAGCACATGTAAAAAGCATTCATAATGCCAATAAAAGTATAAAATCAACTTTATTAATCAATTAAAAGTATTTTGAGCACTTACTATGTACACATAACTTTATTAGATGCCAGGAGACAATCCGGAGCCTATCATTATGGATCTTAGATTCTTCTAGGGAAAAACAAACAGGAGATAGTTATTTGTATAGCCAACAATTTAACAGTAGAGTAATAGAATATATGACAAACTAGCTAAATAATTCATTGTTTTTCCTCTACTCATATTTGAAGTTCAGTTTGCATGGGACAAAGGAGCTTTCCCCAAGATGTGACATTTTTGGTGTTAGAATCAGGAAAATCCCAGGTAAAATGGGAACAAATTGGTCACAGTAGGATCTTGGTACATTTCCAGAACAAAACCATTGTGGATTGACCCTTAAGGAATAAGATGATTGAGAATGCCCTGGATAAAGCTGGTAAGTTAGGTTAGGAATAGATGATGTGTTGTGTTGTAAGCCCTGCTAACTTTTTAGGGTTTTTGCTTTTCATCCTAAGTGAAAAGCCGTCATAGGTTGTGGTATAGTTAGAAGTCATTCTTTGAAGATCCATCTGCCTTAGTGAGAATAATGGATTTGCTGGCAATGGTAAATGTTATGAACCACAGATGGCAGAGTTAACAGGTTATTTTGCATTTTTTTCTTAAACAGAAAAAAATCAAAAGGTACTAAAATTACTGTCAGTTACTAAACTTATTAATTACTGAAAAAGACAATTGAGTGTTTACCGTGTGATTCAGACTTTTTTTTTTCCTTTTCTGATGGGGTGTTTATGTGTATGTATCTACATGTGTGTATGTGTGTATTTTTTGTTTTCATCAAAATTCATTTTAGATGGGACTTCTGCATCCAGTATCAGAGTTCTTAAGTTTAAGTCCCAGCTCTGTTTCCAATTCCACTTTCCTGCTGATACCCATACTGAGAGGCAACAGGTAGTGGCTAAAGTAACCCATCACCCATGTGGGAGACCTGGATTGAGTTCTCAGTTTTGACTTAGTCTTGACCCAGCTCTGATTGTTGTGGACATTAGGGGGATGAACCAGCAGATGAAAAGATCTCTGTGTGTGTGTGTGTGTGTTTTCCTGCCTCTCTGCCTTTGAAGTAAATGAAAATAAATAACTAAATAGATTTTTTGAAATGCAAACTATATGTGAAGAAGCTTCAGTTTTTCAGTTATTAACTTTAAAGTCCAAAAAATAAAATCATCTTGAAGAGCAGTTGCTAATGATATGCATGAGAAAGAGAAAGGATAAGGATTTATCCTACCAGATAGTAAGAGTTTGTATAAAAGTTATAGGAATTAAAATGATGTCATAAACAGAAAGTGATAGAGTCCCTGAACCCTTAGAAACTTAAAAAAAGTTCATAGAACAACAGAATTAGAAGTTATATTTTGGTCCTCCAGATTTGTTTAAATCTATGCTTAGCATTTCCATAATATGCATTTTCTGTGAACTTTTTAAATATCCTGTGTGTGTATATGTGTGTTATGTATGCACACACTTGTATAAAAGTACCATTTCAGACCAACTGAATTGTCAAAATTAAGAAGTCCAACAATACCAAATGAAAGCAAGAATATGGAGATAGGCATCATGAAATATTAGCAGCTATTATTTTAAATGGTACTATATTCTCTATATCTTTAGTCTTCTTGTCCTTTTTTTAAGATTTATCCATTTATTTGAAAGGCAGAGAGAGAGGGAGGGACAAAGAAAGATTTTCCATCCATTCCTTAAATGTCCGCAACGGCCAAGATTAGGCCAGCCCATAGCTAGGAGGTTCATCTGGGTCTTCCACTTGGATGCAGGAGCCATCTTCTGCTGCCTTCCCAGGCACATCAGTAGGGAGCAGGATCAGAAGTGGAGCAGCCAGGACTCACTCAGATGGGATGCTAGTATCGCAGGCAGAGGCTTAGCCCACTATGTCACAATGACAGCCCCTGTTTTTAGTATGTTTAAAATATTTCATTAATTAATCCTTTTTGATAAAAAGTTCTAGTAAATTTATTTTATTTTATTTTTTTGACAGGCAGAGTCAGACAGTGAGAGACAGAGAGAAAAGTTTTCCTTCCATTGGTTCACCCCCAAAATGGTTGCTATGGCTGGCACGCAGCGCCGATCCGAAGCCAGGAGCCAGGTGCTTCCTCCTGGTCTCCCATGCGGGTGCAGAGCCCAAGGACTTGGGCCATCCTCCACTGCCTTTCTGGGCCACAGCAGAGAGCTTGAGTGGAAGAAAAGCAACAGGGACAGAATCCAGCATCCCAACTGGGACTAGTACTGGAGCCACAGGCGGAGGATTATCCTAGTGAGCCGTGATGCTGGCCATGAATTTATTATTTTGAAAGATTTATTTATTTGAAAAGTAGAATGATGGGGACATACACACATACACACACACACAGTGGAAAAGGAATAGAGTGAGAGAGAGATAACTTTCATTCGCTGGTTCACTTTTCAAATGGTGACAAGCACTGACATCCCAAGCCGTTGCTTACCCCAATACACCACAGTGCCTGACCCAGATCCAGTAAATCCAGTGGTGTCAAAGTGACTGAAAAGTAGTTTTGGTTGAGTAATAAAGTTGGAAGCCATACTGGAGTGAACTGAAGAATTAATGAGTGTCATAAAAGCAATACAGTATAGATAACTTCCTCAAAAACTTTGTGTTTAAAGAGAGGAGATGATATTTGAAAATCTGGTAGAATTCAAAAGTATAGCCATCTGGTCCTGAACTTTTCCTTGTTGGGAGGGTCTTAATTACTGATTCAACCTCCATCTTGATCATTGCTCTGTTTTGGTTTTGTATGTCTTCGTGATTCAGTTTTGGTAGATTGTATATTTCCAGGAATCCATCAGTTTCTTCTAGATTTTCCAATTTATTAGCATATAGCTGTTTGTAATAATTCCTGATGATTGTTTTTATTTCTGTGATATCTGTTGATATATTTCCTTTTTTGATCTTTGATTTTATTAATTTGGGTCTTTTCCCTTTTTTTAAATTTGATTCATCTCTAATTTCTTGATGTGAACACCAGTTGCTATAAACTTCTCTCAACACTGCTTTTTATGTATCCCGTAATTGTACTGTCATCTGCATTCATTTCCAGAAATTTTTTTATTTTCCTTTTGAAATC
Organism: Lepus europaeus; assembly: GCF_033115175.1. Taxonomy (NCBI): domain Eukaryota; kingdom Metazoa; phylum Chordata; class Mammalia; order Lagomorpha; family Leporidae; genus Lepus; species Lepus europaeus. The sequence continues at coordinate 122,434,858 of NC_084828.1, read as the reverse complement.
TTCTATGATTCACTGTTCATTCAGCTGGGATTTGCTTTATGAACTAGCATTTGGTATATCCTCTTCTCCATCTTCCCCCTCTCCTTCTCTACTTTTCTGAGTGAGAAATTTCCAAAGATTTGTCTTCTAGCTTAGATAGTCTTTCTTCTGCCTCATCAAGTCTGTTATTAAGGTGTTCCACAATATTTTTTATTTGACATACTGAATTCTTCATTTCTAATATTTTGGTTTGATTTCTCTTAAAAATCTCAATCTCATTAGAGAATTTTTCTTCCATTCCATGTATGGATTTCTGTAACTCACGAATTTGTTTCTCATTGCTTCTGAGTAATTCTATAATTAAACTTTTAATTCATTTTCAGGCATTTCATCCATGTCTTCATCTTTACATTCTAATACTGAAGTGTTGTGTTCCTTTGGAGAAGTCATGTTGTCTTCTTTATTCTTGTTTCTTGAACTTCTTCATTTATTTTTAAGGCATTTTTGGAATTACTTGTTGATTTTCTCCTCTGATGGATTTTGTCTTTGAACTATGCCTCTCTGGCTTAGTGGAGTGTCTGCTCTTTCAGTGAATACTCAGAGACATGTGCTAGAGAGCTCTAGTGTGCCTAGGGAGCTCTGTCAGTACTCCAAGTTGGGGAGAGTGTGCAGGATGACACCCAACTTGGGCATTGTAAATCTGTCAGCAGGAAGGCAGGCATGATTATGTGTTTTGGTGTAATCACACCCTTGCCTCCTGTCTTCCGAGGTTACCAATGCCTGGGGTTAGCCCACAGTGGATGCAACACTCACCCATGCTGCACATGAATTGCACAAAGGATCCGTACAGTCCTCAGGTGAACATGACTTCCACTACAATGACTCACCCTAAGCAATCAGGGAGCTCTGAGCCTTTGGCAGCACACAAAGTGATTGCCCAGAGACTCAGCTACACCCTGCGCCCTATCATACAGTCACAAAGTTCCCACAGTCTCATCACACAAGACTCCCACAGTCACAGAATGCAGAGAATCCACTCTAGCTTGCTTGCATTTCCCATCCACAGAGAGGCAAAGATGTTCCCAGAGCCAGCTGCCTGTGAGTGCTCCAGTTCTTCTCAAGCTGTTCAAAACAATTGAATGGGAGAAAATCCTCCCAAACTCCTCCTATGAGGCCAGAATCATCATAAGTCCTAAAACAGACAAAGATATAACAGTGAAAGAGAGCTGTAGACCAATATCTGAACTGTAGATGTAAAAATCCTCAACAGAATATTAGCTGATTGAATCCAACAACACATCAGGAAGATCATTCACCTGGACCAAGTGGGATTTATCCCTGGTATGCAGAGATGGCTCATCATTCACAAATCAATAAATGTGATACATCACATTAACAAACTGAAGAACAAAAACCATATGATTATCTTAGTAGATGCAGAGAAAGCATTTGATAAAATGTGACACTCTATCATGATGAAAACCTTAAGCAAATTGGGTATAGAAAGAACATCCCTTAACACAATCAAGGCAATTTATGACAAGTCCACAGCCAGCATCTTACTGAATGGGGAAAAGTTGAAGGCATTTCCACTAAGATCCCATACCACACAAGGATGCCCCCTCTTACCATTGCTATTGAATATAGCCCTCAAAGTTTTAGCCAGAGCCATTAGGGAAGAAAAAGAAATCAAAAAGATAAAAATTGGAAAGGATATGATTCTATGTATAGGGGAACCAAAAGACTCCTCTAAGAGACTATTGGAACTCATAAAAGAGTTTGATAAAGTGGCAGAATATAAAATTAGCACACAAAAAATCAGTAGCCTTTGTGTACACAGATAATGCCATTCACAGTAGCTGCAGAAAAAAATACGTTGGGATACATTTAAACAAGGAGGTGAAAGATCTCTACAATGAAAATCTTAAAGCATTAAAGAAAGAAATAGTGGGACTGGTGCTGTAGTGTAGTGGGTGAAGCCACTGCCTGCAGTGCCGGCATCCCATGTGGGCGCCAGTTTGAGTCCCAGCTGCTCCACTTATGATCCAGCTCTCTACTATAGCCTGGGAAAACAGTAGAAGATGGCCCAAGTCTTTGGGCCCCTGCACCCTTGTGGGAAACCCAGAGGAAACTTCTGGCTCCTGGTTTCTGATCAGCTCAGCTCCAGTCATTGTGGCCAACTGGGGAGTGAACCAGCAGATGGAAGACCTCTATCACTTTTTTCTTCTCTCTGCCTCTACTCTCTCTGTGTAACTCTGATTTTTGAATAAATAAATAAATAAATATTTAAAAAAATAAGAAATAAAGAATAGTACAAGTCTCAAAAGGAAAAATTTTTCCATATCTGTGAATTGGAAGAATTAATATCATCAACATGTCCATACTACCAAAATCAATTTACAGATTCATGTGATCCCAACCAAAATACTAATGACATTCATCTCAGGTCTAGAAAAAATGATGCTAAAATTCATATGGAAACACAAGAGACCCCAAATGGCCAATCTCATACAACAAAATGGCAATTTTATACAAAAACAAAGCCAGAGGTATCACAATACCAGATTTCAAGACATATTACAGGGCAATTGTAATCAAAACAATATGGTACTGACACAAAAACAACATGTAGACCAATGGAACAGAATAAAAACTCCAGAAATTAATCCATGTGTCCACAACCAACTAATATTTAACAAAGGAATGAAAATCCATCCCTGGAGCAAGGACAGTCTCTTCAGCAAATGGCACTAGGAAAATCAGATCTGTGCTTGCAGAAATATGAAACAAGACCCCTACCTTACACCTTATAGAAAAAAATCAACTCAAAATGGATCAAGGATATAAATCTATGACCTGATACCATCAAATTACTAGAGGAGAACATTGGGGAAACTCTGCAAGACATTGGAATAGTCAAAGACTTCTTGGAAAAGACCCCAGAAGCACAGGCAATTAAGCCAAAATAGACAAATGGAATTGCATCAAGCTGAGAAACTTCTGCACTGCAAAACAGCAAAGTGAAGAGGCCACATACAGAATGAGAAGATATTTGCAAACTGTGAAACTGATAAAAGATTTATATCCATAATCTATAAAGAGCTCAAGAAACACAACAGCAAAACCAACTATCCAGTTTAGAAATTGGCAAAGGACTTGAACAGATATTTTTCAAAAGAGGAAATTCAAATGTTCAACAGACACATGAAAAAATGTTCAGTATACTGAACATTTCATCTCACCTCACTTAGAATGGCTCTCATACAGAAATTAACAAACAGTAAATGCTAACGTGGTTGTAAGGGAAAAGTTAGCCTGATCCAATGTTGATGTGAATGTAAACTAATATAGCCATTGTGGAAGACAGTATATAGATACCTCACAAAGCTGAAAATAGATATACCATATGACTCAGCAATACCATTCCTGGGAGTTTACACAAGGGGAATGAAATTAGCATATGAGTTATCTGTACCACCATGTTTATGGCACTCAGTTCACAATAACTGAGATATGAAATCAACCCAGATGTCTATCAACTGATGACTGGATAAGGAAATTATGGATTACTATTCAGCCATCAAAAAGAATGAAATCATGTCTTTTGCAACAAAGTGGATGCAACTGGAAACTATTAAGTTTAGTGAAACAAGCCAGTCCCAAAAAGACAAATACCATATATTTTCCTTGATCTGTGGTAACTAATAGAGTTGCAAAAATGTAATGTATAGGAGTGTAATTGACATTCTGGGCTTCCAGGGTTGTTTTCAGCCTTTGTCTCTACTGTTGAGGAACTGTGGTTTTTTTTTTTTTTTTTTCCTCTTCATAGTGTTTGTTGAATTTTTTAGTGTAGGGGTAATTTTATGAGTATAGAGTAAAATGGAAGTAGATCATTGTAAAAATTAAGAGCGAGAATAGGAGAGGAAGGAGGAGAAAGCATGGGAGTGTGCTTGGGAGGGAGAGTAGGGTGGGAAGGATCACTGTGTTCCTAAATCTATACATGAAATATATGAAATTTATATACCTTAGGTAATTTTTTTTAAAAGAACATCATTGAAATGAAAAGGGAGCTAGCCCACTTTATGCTTTTTTTTTTTTTTTTTTGACAGGCAAAGTGGACAGTGAGAGAGAGAGAGGCAGAGAGAAAGGTCTTCCTTTGCCGTTGGTTCACCCTCCAATGGCCACCGTGGCTGGCGCGCTGCGGCCGGCGCACCGCGCTGATCCGATGGCAGGAGCCAGGTGCTTCTCCTGGTCTCCCATGGGGTGCAGGGCCCAAGCACTTGGGCCATCCTCCACTGCACTCCTGGGCCACAGCAGAGAGCTGGCCTGGAAGAGGGGCAACTGGGACAGAATCCGGTGCCCCTACCAGGACTAGAACCCAGTGTCAGGGCCACTAGGCGGAGGATTAGCCTAGTGAGCCGCGGCGCCGGCCCCCACTTTATGCTTTTTAGTGACTCTTGGAAAGTCTAGTTTATCAAAGGATGAGAACAGTCAATTGATTCATTTTATTACAGTAAATTGATTCCTTAGGGATACATTAGAATTTGTTCCTACCTCTAGGGAAATTGTGCATTAAATGAATACTTTATTGATTCAGTTTTTCTATATACAAACTCACTAGGGCCTGTGTAGGACAAGCTTTTCCTACAGAAAGCATTCCTTACTAGGAACTTGAAATCATAGAAATAAGAGCCAAGCAAATAGGAGTGAGCACGGTAATGCTAGACTGAAATATCACAACCTAGATGAAAACAACTGTGTTAAACTTTACTGAAAGATATAAACAATTTGAAGTAATAAAATGTACCCTGTGTTCTTAAGTGAAAAGGTTCAGTACTGTGAAACGTTCCTTTTTCTCCATTTAGTGTATAACTTTAATGCAGTTATTCAAAATCCAAACAGGATTTTGTTGTTCCTTTGTGGGTGTGGTTTTGTCTGTGTTTATGTGTTGGGAGACATAACAAAAATGTTACTAACATTTGTCCAGAAGAATTATCCCATAAATATAGCCAAGTGAATCTAAAAGCATAATAATGAGGTTGATTTGGCTTGACCAAATATGAAAATGTGTATGTCACTGATGCCGAGATCACCAGTCAGATTAGTGATACATAATAGAGAATTCAAAGACCAAATCACAGATGGAGAGTTAGTATATGATAAGTGATCATGTTTCTTCTACTATAGTCATATGTTTATATTACATAAATTCATTTTATTCTCCTTCTTTGCATCTCCTTTCTATCTGATTCATTTTCCCAATTTGTTGCATAATTTTATTGGCTACACAATACTTCTCTGGAAAATATAATAGCCACTTAACCAGAATTGAATATTTATATTATTGCTTTTTCCTATTAAAATAATACTCACTGAATATCTTCATGCATATGTTTTTCATTTTAAACTTATTTCTTTGATTTACATTATTTGAAATTACGATATCAAAGAGCATGAACAGTTTTTGGTTCTTGAGATATACTGCTGCATTTCTCTCTGCAACCACAGATAGGGAAGCATTTAACATAATCTCCCATTTGGAACAGTATATTTTACATCTTTCTCTGCCCCCTAACTGGAATGATAATATTGTATATTCTGCTTTCCTCTAGGAAAGGAATCCAACTTCTACTTGCAGTATTGTATATAGATAAGTCTAATAAACCTTCAGCCAGTGTTTTAAGCCATCTTTAGCCTACTCATTTTTTGAAGGAACGCTACCACATTATACAAATTTTAAGCGATAATGCATATTTCTTTGAGCAATAAAAAAATCGGAGAAGAAAATAAATTAATTTTATTCTCATCATTAATTAAAGGAGCGAACCTACCATTCTTGGTTAAGGTTACCACAACCTGGATTTACATCCTAGTCCTATCACTGAATAACTCATGATATTCAAAAATTCTTAAATTTCTCTCTCCCAAAGTTTCCTTATTATAAGCATTGAATGAATTAATATTTGGAAAACATTTAGAAAGATACTTGGCACTATGAAGGGTTCAGTAAATTATTAAAATGACTTGTGAACTGGCACAAAATATTCTAACCTTCTAATCTGCCATTCTGTATGCAAAATCTGCATGTTCTAGAATTGTTTGCATCCAAGACTGGATATGAATTAGGTCCCACCAATTAGATTTTTTCTCATGTAAATTTGGAAGTAGAAATGGTGTGAAGGCCTTCTTGCTGCTGTAGCTGTTGGTGCTGGCAAATAAAGCTGTGGAGACCTGGGGTATTTCTCTAGCCATGTTCTATTACCTGGCCACTGGCCTGGTGTACATTGAAAGGCTCAGATAGCTTCTTGATTTGCAGCTATAGTAGTGAATTGAACTTTCCAGTTAAAGCAGCAGCTTCTAATTTCGCAGCATCCTCCCTGTGGTAGTGGGAGCAGCACCCCGTCAAGCCAGCTCTATAGTTTTAATTTAGCCATCGTTCTCAGAGGCCTAGCCTAGAACCTTGCCTTAGCCCTTCCAACAATTTGATAAGTATCTCATTTCCTGTATTTAACCAGTTTTTGCTTGAAATGGAAGGAAAAGTTACCTGTGTCTTCCAGCTGTGATAATAGTACTAGTGGGATGGTAGCAGAAGTGATGATGGTGGTAGTAGATATTGTTATTGAAATTTTGCATTATGTCACTTTCCAAAATGGAAAACATTAACCCATTGAGTCCCAAGTTTTCAATTTTGAATATTTCAGTGAGATAATATTTACTTCAAAGTTACCATAAAATGTATATTTATTGCTCAATTGAATTCTTTATAGGTGTCCTATAAATAGGACAATGACACAATATTAATAGCAGGGATGGCAGTCATTTGTAATTGATCATGACACTTTTTTTCCTCAGAACCCAAACAGAAGAGTCCTCCTCAACATAGAACCCAAAGCAGCTGCTACCATTAAACAAGCTGATTTTTCAGTTTTGCCCTTCATTTCTGTTTTTCCTTGGAATTTAGCTTCTGTGAAGCTTTCTATTATGTAGTCTGCGTTATCGGGTAACATGGGTACTAATCTTAAAGAAAAGACAGGAGGGGGCAGTAGTGTTCAGACCATTGTGAAGTCATCGGAACAATGCAAGAAAAGGGAAATTCTACTTAAATACAACAAGTATTTCTTAAAAAAAAAAAAAGATTTTATTTATTTATTTGAGAGGTAGAGTTACAGACAGTGAGAGGGAGAGATAGAGAGAAAAGTTTTCCTTCCATTGGGTTCACTCCCCAGACGGCCACAATGGCCGGAGCTGTGCCAATCTGAAGCCAGGAGCCAGGTACTTACGCCTGGTCTCCCATGCAGGTGCTGGGGCCCAAGCACTTGGGCCATCCTCCACTGCTTTCCCAGGCCATAGCAGAGAGCTGGATCTGAAGGGGGCAGCTGGGACTAAAACCAGCACCCATATAGGATGCTGGTGCTGCAGGCGGAGGATTAACCTACTATGCCATGGTGCTGGCCCCAAGAAGTATTTCTTAAATTCCTACTTTTACAGTTGCTAGACACTGAAGAAATAGATACATAACAAAAATATGTTCCATATTCTGGAGGAGCTCACAGCAGGAAGACAGACAAATAAATAAATTCTGTACTTCACTATAACATTATTATCAACCACAGTGCTTGGTATATAGTATGTATGTGCTCAGTAGATTTTTTTTAATAAATAAATAAGTTGTGGGGTATTAAATCCAGTGCAGACAAAAGAATAGTTAACTTAACCTGGTAAGATTAGGAAGAAATTTGTATGTATTCTGGTGTTGTCAAAAAATGGTTCTACAGTCAAGTAAGTTTGGGGTCACCACATTTTATTTACTTTGTAGAAAAACCTAACACATACTAACATATTATAGATTCTGATGAGTTGTGCAGTAAAGAAATGTTTTAATTACGTTGAATTATGTTTTTTCCAATTATATTTAAGCAAAGAACACTTTTAGCAGCTCATTGTATGGAATAGTTTGGGAAATGTTGAATCAGTTAATACTTGAGGATAATTTCTACTAATTGTTTTATTATAGAGCATTTGTAGATTTGATAATAGCATTTAAAATCTCAGTGTCACTGGTTTGGTATTCTGAGTAAATGCTTAAGTAACTTACAGATAACTCTCCACAAAAACATATATCTAGCAAGGAACCTCTTTAGTCTCCATTTCAGGAACTAACAGTTTTTCTCTTTCTAATAATAAAAAGTGGGGCACTCTAAAGAACAAAGCATTCTAAACAACCCAGATTTCTTAAAATTAGTGATAGCATTTAAAATGAAAGTGAGTTGTTTATAAAGTTTTCTTTTTATTTTGTTGTTCCATTTTCTTAATTACATTACCAACTTTTTCACAAACACCTCTTATAAGTAAGACAGTTGTAGTACGAAAGAAAAATATGGAAATGGTGGCTATAAAAATTTAAGCAGAATTTTTATAAAATTTAAGTTGGTATATAATAAATCCTTTTCAGTCATACATTTCATTTTATGGTGTGTTGCTAAACTAGATGTTTCTATTAACTAAATATTTAAATATTGTGAATTTTAAAAACACCTTTGGGGAAAATCCTGGTCATCCCTAAAGTAGGTAAAATAGACTCTTAAAAATTTGTTTAATACTGAGAATTTTGATATTGTATTTTAATTTTCTCATATATTTGTATATTAACTTCAGTGAATCATTTTACTTCTGATATATATCTTAGATGACTAAAAATAACATCACAAAACATGTTTGTTATATTCTTAATTGTTTTGACCATAGAATTAATTTTAAAGTCAAAAGGGGCATTGCTTTTTCATCATTTCCAGTTCAGAATATTCAGCATGTCACAGATGTTCATGAATAATGTCCATTTAAAACTGTTGGCAAAGAGAGCCGGTGAGTTGGCTAGATGAATTAAATGTTGGGGGGATCTGACAGGCAGCACGCTGCTTTGTGATCATTCCAAAGTTCTAATAATCTCCCTCACCTTCTCTGCCTGCCACTAATGAAAGAGAATAGGTGATTGCACCTCCGGCTATGTTCTGCGCCTAATGACTCCTCCAAAGGCAGATTTATGAAGAAAAAATTAACTTTGAATGAGGATTGAATTGGCCCTGACAGTCTGATAGACTGTGACACAGATTCTGTGGCAAAACAGACGTAGCCCTAATTGATTATCAATATTTTAAGCAAAGTGATGAAAATAAGCATTAAGTGATGAGAAAGGCAGTCTTAATACAGTAGGCAGTAACCAGGACATAAGAGAGTCTTTGGGGAGTTTTGCCCTGATTGCTATTACTGAATTTTATCTGTCAATTTTTACCTTTGCTTCCCAGCAGCCATTGTCCCTCCTTGGTGTACTTTTTTTTTTTCCTCCTTAAAGATCTATGACTAGAATGTTAATCTTTCTAATAACACTGACAAAGCTGTCTGTAGTCTCTTCCTCTGGAGAAGTTTGTTTAATATTTAACTCATTTTGAATTGAGATTAGCTTGCATAGTTTTGCAGAACTAAGGCTTTTTGTGAAGATTTTAGATTAACACAATTTTTTCACATACTGTTTGTAAGTTTGTTGTCATCCGTAAAATATGTACCATCCCCAAATATTGTATATTGAATAGTTTCAGGCAGTATATGTTTTACATCAGCAAGCAAGCATTGGCTCATTTTTAATCTTCTGAATAAAATAAAATTTTTCCTAAAAATAATATATATGAGAATACTTCAAAAAGTTCATAGAACATCAAATTAAAATATGTTGATTTTAATACAGAAAATCTTGAAATCCATAATTGTAAGTGGCCTTCAAAGAGCTTCTGTGATATGCATGTTATGAGAAAATTATGTATGGGTTAAAAAAGTTTGCACTAAATAATCTTATGTATAATTCCATTTCCATGAACTTTTTGAAATACCCTTATATTTATACACACACACACACACATGCACACACACAGTTTTTGTATACACACATACTTACAGGTACTTACAAAATGTATTTTCAAGTTAACAATGGAAAAATTTAATCTAAATAATTATATATACATAGGGTGCTTCAAAAGATAAAATAACATTTGAAATTGTTACATATCTTTACTTTTATAGGTTATACATATTTCTAATAGCATAGGAAAAAAGAACACTTTAAAAACCTGTAGCAGTTTAATTTAGTATTAAAATTGATGAGGCCGGTGCCACGGCTCACTTGGCTAATCCTCCACCTGCAGCGCCAGCACCCCGGGTTCTAGTCCCAGTTGGGGCGCCGGATTCTGTCCCGGTCACTCCTCTTCCAGTCCAGCTCTCTGCTGTGGCCTGGGAAGGCAGTGGAGGATGGCCCAAGTGCTTGAGCCCTGCACGCATGTCGGGGACCAGGAGGAAGCACCTGGCTCCTGGCTTCAGATCGGCGCAGTGCACCGGCTTGTAGCGGCCATTTGGGGGTGAACCAACGGAAGGAAGACTTTTCTCTCTGTCTCTCTCTCTCACTGTCTAACTCTACCTGTCCAAAAAAAAAAAAAAATTTTCATGAGCCAAAAACATACTATTGTCATGTATATTGGTATGTATGTTTGCCATTAAATAGGCTTTAGATGAATTAATTTATTTAATACAAGAATTGTATATATTTTCCCTATATTAAAATGCTCTCTTTATTATTATCCACCAGTATTCATATTATTTTATGAAATAATTTTCAGCCAGATGTTGCTCAATTTCAGAAAACTTCATAAAACTCTTCAGGTAATTGTGGAGAAAGTGTCATTTTAATGTTTTCCAAAGGTCTCTCAAGTATGTTACTATAGATAAAATTAATGGGGCTGGTGCCGTGGCTCACTTGGTAGTTAATCCTCCACCTGCGCACCGGCATCCCATATGGGCGCCGGTTCTGTCCCAGTTGCTCCTCTTCCAGTCCAGCTCTCTGCTGTGGCATGGGAAAACAGTGGAGGATGGCCCAGGTACTTGGGCCCCTGCACCCGCATGGGAGACCGGGAAGAAGCACCTGGCTCCTGGCTTCGGATCAGCGTAGCTCCGGCCGTAGCGGCCTTTGGCGGGGGCGGCGGGGGGGGGGGGGGGGCGGTGAACCAACAGAAGGAAGACCTTTCTCTCTGTCTCTCTCTCTCTCACTAACTCTGTCAAATAAATTTTTAAAAAATTAAAATAATACAGGGATGCTGTAGTACAGTGCTTCTCAATCTTTTTCATGTTATGATATATGAAAGGATTATGGTTGGTTGACACTTTACATTGAATTGAGGATGGTGCTCTTACCAGAAGCTACTGGTTGTGGAACTTCAGCCACCTCAGATCCTGCCTGGTTGCCCAAAAAGCCTGAGAGATCCATATTTTAGCAGACCTGTAACTTATTTGTGGGCCAGTGGTTGGGAAAATCCAAGTGCATTCACAACAAAAACACTAAATTTGTAAAACCTAGATTGAATAACAATTTGGAATTCAAATCTATTAAAACATTTAAAAATACTATAAAAATCATCTTGTCCAAAAAGGGGACAAATGTCTCTCTAGACAGAGTTTGCTCAATGGATTAATGCTCTTACTCATATTCTCCACTTAATGATGGCCCTAAAACCTGCTAAGATTATTCAGATTTTAATCTTTCTTTTGATGCCATTAAAGTTGTATATACATTTAAAGATATTTGCTGAAAAATATTAGATAAAATAATCTCTTGGAAGAATATAATATCACTGTTTCTTTGAGACTCTGAAAGATCTTGAAACTAATCCAATCTAATTCTCAGTTCACTGTTTAGGAAACTGAGCTCACATTACAAATTAAGTCATCACTAAGCTAGAATTGGAATCTGGTTCTTTTGATTCTGTGACCCTTCCAACTCTACTCTATGATGCTTAAAAATCCTGAGATGAGAACTTCTACGACAAGCTTCACATTGTATGCTTTCACAGCTGTAACAAATAATGAACTAGTAATTCTCACTTTAAAGCTAGGTGATGCTATTATGTAGGGTTTCAGTAAAGTGATACCCATTTAATTTACTCACTGTTAATATAGTGACTTCCCTAAAAGCCCAGTGCTTTCCATCTCAGGTTCCATATAGCCAATAGAAAAATTAGAAAATCATTACTGTGCTAAAGTTTACTTAGTGCTACAAATATTTTATTTATTATTTTAAAGTAATTATATTCTAGTATAAATAGATAAATTCTACAAACACTTATTGTTGGGTTGTTTGTTCTCTGTCATTCCATTTAACATTCCAACAGACAGCAGAAGAAGCAGAAAGATAAATTATTCTTGTTGCGCCACCTAGTGAAACTCAAGTGCTGTGGATCTAATGTGTGATAGGCCATGCACTTAGTTCTTGCTCATTAGACCTGTAAGAAATTCACAAAGGAAAATCTAAAGATCTAAGCTCCTTACTTATTCATTATATTTTGGTTTATGGAATTTTATAGATTAAAATATTAGTAGTAAAAAATATAAGTACTTCTCATTTTATTTCTGGAGTCATGACCTTGAACAAAGGACAATATATGGGTAAAGTTTATACATTATGCCTTTCCTGTTGCAAGTCTAATATTTGCAAAATGCTTATACATGTTCTGGAGAAAAATAGAAAGTACTGAAAAGAGATGGTATGAAATCAGATTGAAGTCTTTGTATAAAACATTTTAAATATCGCAAATGAATTTATTTAGCATTTCATGATAAAATATTACAGTTCTGTTGTTTTATGAGGTTATCTTTCATGATAAATCACAAATATTTATAACATAATTTGTGTCACACTTACAGCTTTGAAATGAAAATGTTATTGTTTTATATATATATATATATATATATATATATATATGAAACTGTAAGATGTACTGATTTGTGCTTTAAAATGCACCATGTACCAGTACCTGCTGTTTTTTTTTTAATTTGTTTCAAGTGTTTGAAGTAAAAGCTCCTAAATGTTTGAATGTTAGTGGTAATTTTTAAATGTTACATAAGCATTCAGCTGCTTAACTGCTAGGTCTGAATTTTTAATAATGTTTTAAATTCCAAGGTCATGCTTTGAAAATGTTGGCAAGGTAAAATAAGAAAACTGTTGTCAGTGTCATTGTTTTATGTTGATATAATAGTACGTACCTAATGTGCAAATATCAGGAAAAATAATCCATTTAAATAGGAGAAAATTTTTCCTTATAGATCAGAATTTATTGAGTATGATGAAATATAGAACTTATGGCTATAAATATGGTTCTGAACACTTTCATTTGATGTCACATGATTACTCTGAAAATTCACTGGATTTATTGCTCTTAACTATATAGTATAAAGAGAAAATTCTAAAGCATATATGTATCCTAAATGAATGTTTTGCAAAGGGAAAAGTTCACTCTTAGAAGCTTGTACATGAGCATATTTGTATATGTGAACAGATACATATAAACACATCAAATTAATATGTTGAACTTGGAAGTTTTTAGAAGTTATGCCAGATTTTATACATAGAATGTAGCTATTGATGTGACTAGAATAGGATATTCCAGTTAGTTTAGTTTTCTGAGATACTAATAAATTTCAGAATATTCTTTTTGTCATTAGTGTTCCTAAAATGCTTAAGTAACATGAACAGAATTAAATCATTAATACGTTACCATTCTTCCAAATCATCATTTTGTATGTTAATTTTTTATTTAGTTCAGCAAGCATTTATCAAGAACCAAATGAACCATGTTTGACACTAAGTACACTAAAATCATTAAGAGACCTGACCTTAAGAAGTTGGATATCTAGTGAGTTAGAAACACGTGTTCATTTGGCTATAGAAAAATAAATATAGTTTCTTCAGATCTGAAAAGAGAGATTAATGTTGACTGAGATAATAAGGTAAAATATCACGGAGCAGGTTATAGGACATCTGGACAGTTAGTGTTATAGAATATTAAAGTGTAGATAAAGCAAGTATGAAACAGTTAAATTATATAGATGTGTCATAACAAATATATGTATATACTTAAATACATATTTATAAACATATTTTCTCCTTAGTCTTTAAGTAAAAAAATAAGAAATCCAGCGTAGTGTTCTGCTTCAAAGCATGCTTGTGCATGCATACACAACCACACTCTCACACACACATACTCACGCCGTATTTTCATTTTCCTCATTAAATCTCATTTCAGTTTGAAGCTAGTCTATTTTATATTCTATACCATTTGTCAGAAGTAACAGAGAAACCATGTCACATTTACATAGTGCACATTTTCCTAAACGAAATGAAATTTTGTTGCCAGGAGAAGATTCAATGCTAAAAACTTGTAAACGGGGTTTTGAAACTACATAAATTATAAACAGTACAGATGCATGCACTTTTAGTATAAATTGTTTACTATAGTTAAGTTCTGATATATATATATATATATATATAATAAAATAAATGTAATAGCTACCTTTATGTGATAATTACCATGGGCTGTGTTCTGTTCTAAGTATTTAATTTGTATCAACTTATTCAATCCTTTCAGTATTCCTATTGCTTATAATGTGGTAATTATTATCAATACTGTTCTTTTTATTTTATTTTTTTTATTTTTGACAGGCAGAGTGGACAGTGAGAGAGAGAGAGAAAGGTCTTCCTTTTGCCTTTGGTTCACCCTCCAATGGCCACCACGGTAGGCACGCTGCGGCCGGCGCACCGCGCCGATCCGATGGCAGGAGCCAGGTGCTTCTCCTGGTCTCCCATGGGGTGCAGGGCCCAAGCACTTGGGCCATCCTCCACTGCACTCCCTGGCCACAGCAGAGAGCTGGCCTGGAAGAGGGGCAACCGGGACAAAATCGGTACCCCGACCGGGACTAGAACCCGGTGTGCCGGCGCCGCAAGGCGGAGGATTAGCATAGTGAGCTGCGGCGCCGACCCGTGTTTCTGTGTTTCTGTGTGTAACACATCTTTAAGCATCTTTTGCAGGGCTGGACGAGTGGCAACAATACTTTCAATTTGTGTTTGCTGTGAAAGGTCTTTATTTCACCTGCATTCACAAATGAGAGCTTTGCAGGATATAATATTCTGGGCTGGCAGTTTTTCTCTCTTAGTACCTGGGCTATGTCTCGCCATTCCCTCCTGGCCTATAGAGTTGCTGATGAGAAGTCTGCTGTGAGTCTAATTGGAGATCCTCTGAGAGTAATCTGACGTTTCTCTCTTGCACATTTTAGAATCTTTTCTTTATGTTTCACTGTGGTGAGTTTAATTACAATGTGTCTTGGTGAGGATCTCTTTTGGTCATGTTTATTGGGGGTTCTATGAGCTTCCTGTACTTGGATGTCTCTGTCCTTCTCCAGACCCGGGAAGTTCTCTGCAAGTATCTCACTAAAAAGGCCTTCTAATCCCTTCTCCCTCTCCATGCCTTCAGGAACTCCTAGAACCCAAATGTTCGGTTTTTTTAATAGTATCCTGTAGATTCCCAACAATATTTTTTAGATTTCTAATTTCCTCTTTTCTTTTGTTTGACTGTATACTTTCCTGTTCTCTGTCTTCTAAGTCCGATATTCTCTCTTCTGTTTCACTGACTCTGTTTTTAAGGGTCTCTAATGTGTTTGTCATTTGTTCTGTTGAGTTCTTCATTTTATTTTGATTTCTCTTCACTATCACACTTTCTTGTTCTACTAATTTCTGCATTTATTTTGATTCCTCCTTAAGATTTCATTTTCTCGAAGGAGATTTTCTATCCTGTCCAGTAAGGAGTTCCGTACCTCAAGCATTTGTTTTTGAAAACTTCTAAATGTTCTTATCATAAATTTTTTTAAATTTGTATCTTGCATTTCTTCTATCTCATCATTTTCATAATCTTGGCTTGGGGTGTCTTGTTAATTTGGGGGTGTCATAGTGTCTTCCTTGTTCTTGTTTCCTCGATTTTTGCATTTGTTGCTTGGCATTGTGGAGATATGTTTGGATTTTTTTGCCCTCGCTGTGGTGTTTTTTCTTGTTATACTATGAGTCTAGATTAAGTGGGCTGTCTGCTTTTGATGGAGCCTTAGAGACTTGATGGGTGTGGCCTGAGAGCTCTGTTTGGTTCCTCAGGGTTAAGGGTGTGCCAAAGGTGACACTCCCAGGTTAGGCATGGTAAAACTCTCTTTCTTTCTTTCTTTCTTTTTTGATTCAAAAGGGAAGTAATTCCGAACAGCCAAACAGAATTGGAGGTAGTTAGCAGGCAAATGATATACCCACAGGATCCAGAGATCGGAAGCTCTTTCCCAAGGACCACACAGGGAATCTGTGCTGCCCTCAGTGTGGGCTCAAATTCTCCTACTGGGTTGCCAAGGTTACCGAATTGTAGTGTCTCTGGAGAGTACCCACGTGAATTCTGTGAGTTCTCTCCCCCACAGTCTCTTTTTTCACAGTCTCAGTTCATTAGCACCATACATTCACTAGGTCCTAATCTCCTGTTATTTCACCCCCACCAGAGTCAGGTTTTTCTGCTAGGCTAAGGGCCAGTGCAGACCTGAGGTCACCCTGCTTATGACGTATGTCCAAAATGGCGCCTGCTGTTTGTCTTGCTCGCCTTTGAGAGGTGAGCGGAGAGAGAGAAATTCGTGTCCATATCAGTCACTTTTTTTTTTCCTCTCTCTTCTAGTTAGCCTGGTGAACTTTTCCCCATGAGGTTTCAAGCCTCGTTCCCTCTAGTCTCCTCTTTCCGCTTGCACGCCAGTGTCTCAGGCTATTGAGGTTCGGCTCACCTTGCATTCCAGTGCTGGTGTGTTGATTCTGCCGCTGATGTCCCGAATTGTGGGCTCCCACGCTCTCCACGCAGGTCCACTGTGAATCACTAGTTCCTGAAGAGTTTCCTCTGCTGTTTCTTCCCCTACTCTTCCTTGAACCTGCAGTATCTCCACTTTTATTAAATTGTTTCTTCCCGGACTATCAGTGTGCTCCCTTCCTGTTCCGCAATCTTGCCCCAACCGAAGCTGTCATATTCTAATAAATACTTTCCAATTCTTTTACTATATATGTCTGAAAACCTTTGGATGAGATCTGATATATGATATATTGTTCCACCAAATTCCTAGGGTAGTAAAGCCTTCAAAACCTATGATACAAAAAGAATTGTAAAAGTATGATACATTTACCAAACTGGAAGAAATTCTTAGTGTCTGACTTACAAAGGATATGGGATGGAGTGGTGGTAGATGGCAAGAAATAGGTTAGGACCACCTGGTAAAGGATTTCATAGGTCATGCCAAGGAAAATAAGTGTTTTCCTGGCCATTTTTAGAGAGCACTGTCTTAGGATGATGGTGGCTTCTACTGAGCCTGTATTGCAAAGATAACACATTTCAGTGCTATATCCTTCAGAAAACTAGTCTAAGTATCTTTGCTTAGGTTCAGATGCCCAGGGGATTTTAGACAAGAAGAAAGTGGCCCGGGCATGCCTTTCCTAGATAAACCAAAATTATTCAAAACTTGGGTTTTAATTATTAAGCTGTTCACTATAAATCACTCAATTTATGCTTCTCTAAATCCATGTTATTAAGTGTATTTTTACCTCTTCTTGGCAATTTTCATTGAGTCGTATTGAAGAGTGTTCATCAAGGTATATTGAGCATCTACTTTATTATCTGTATTTTACAATTGAGATGACTCAGGTAGTTCTGCAAGTTTACTTAATAAGAGAAGTGTTTAATTGACATAAGAATGTGCCTTCTTGAATTCTAATGCAGCATACCATCCACTGGGATGTCTCAATCTTTGGTTAAAAAAAAAAATGAAGATATTTCCTAAAGTTCATGGAAAATGTGCCAAAAGTTTTGAAATGTATGCATGTGAGAGGCCTTCAGAAAGTATGGAAATTGCTTATTAGGAAAAAATAAGCATATGTTTCAATTTCTTATTCTAAAATAAGCTTATCTTTTAATTTCAATTTTTCCACAGATTTTTTTAGTGCCCTCATTTATTTTCTATTTTTGTTTTATTCAGTGTTAGCTTTTTGTTCCTATAATAAAATACCTGAGGTAGCCTAACTTCATAAAGAAAAGAAGTTTATTTTGCCCCAGTTCAGGTCTGGAGATTCACAGTCCAAGATTGGACCCCATTGATTCTGCCTCTCGTGATGGTGTTATTGCTGGCAGAGTTCCTAGGCAGTGCAGTGAATCATGTGAAAGGAGATGGGCAGTGCATACATCTATTTCTCTATCTCTCCCTTAATTTTTATTATTTTATTTATTTAAGAGGTAGACAGAAAGCTCCCAACTGCTGGTTCACTCCTTAAATGTCCACAACAGCTAAGGCTGAAATCTGAGTCAGAAACTCAATCCATGTCTTCCACATGGGTGACAGGACCCAACCACTTTACACATCACTCATTGCCTCCCACAGTATACATTAGCAGGCAGCTAGAACCAGGAATGGAGCTGAAACTTGAACCTGGGCACTCCAATATCAGATGCTGGTGTTCCAAGTAGCAACTTATTTTTTTTTTAATATTTATTTATTATTTGAAAGAGTTACAGAGAGGCAGAGGCAGAGAGAGGTCTTCCATCTGCTTCACTCCCCAGATGGTCACAATGGCCAGAGCTGCACTGATCTGAAGCCAGGAACCAGGGACCTTCTCTGGATCTCCCATATGGGTGCCTGGACCCAAGGACCTGGGCCATCTTCTATTGC
This sequence comes from Lepus europaeus, assembly GCF_033115175.1. Classification (NCBI taxonomy): domain Eukaryota; kingdom Metazoa; phylum Chordata; class Mammalia; order Lagomorpha; family Leporidae; genus Lepus; species Lepus europaeus. The sequence goes on along the minus strand of NC_084828.1, from coordinate 122,416,291 downwards.
TTTCCCAGACTATAGCAGAGAGCTGGATTGGAAGAGGAGCAGTTGGGACTAGAACCGGCACCCATATAGGATGCCAGTACTGCAGGTGGAGGAATAACCTGCCGTGCCAAAGCACCGGCCCCAGGTGACAACTGCTACGCCAACGCCCATCCCATGTATCTCTCCTTTTAAAGTCACCATGATTTAGTAATGGGAACTCTACCCCAATGACCTAATCCAATTTATAACTTCTCAAAGACCTCACCTGTAAATGATTTTGATTGGATTAAGTTTACATTCTCTCATACCATTAAGTTATGTCTTTGGAGTTGAAACTCCTGCCTGAATTCAGGGACTAAATCATATTCTAATAATAACACAGTTCTCACATTCTCTTCATTAAACAGTTAGGTTCCTTCTTCAGAGCATAAGCATCTATATCTTTAAACTTTGGGGAACTCAGGTTCACCATACACCTATAATGTAGTGAAGATAACCTGAAATCCAACAACTATAGTGGATTTCCATGTGCTTGCCCTTCATGAAGTGATCTGTAGCAATCATGTAACTGAAGAACTAAACAATTCAGTATAATGGTCACAGTAGGTATTTGTGTATGAATTTTGAAGCAAAACTATCCATGCAGCCAACTGTCTAGGCCCCAAATAACATGATTCAAACATGGGGACACAAGATATTTCACTTAAAAATGTACTCCCTTCAATTATAGTACATCTAAATATCCCACTCTGTTACCCTACATTAATGCTTCTCAAAGTGTGGAACCTAGATCAGCAACATTGTCATCACCTGTTAAAAATGCAAAATCTCAGAATACAGTAATACAACAGAATAATTATAACTTGTGTGTATCAGATAGCAGAACCTCAACATATATAAAGCAAATATTGACAATATTGCAAGAATAAACTGAATCCTGCCACCATGATGGGAGAATTATTAGATGAAGACAACAAACTAACGGGTTTGCTTTGGTGAATACATGTAGAACCCTGAATTCAAGATTTAGGGAATGCACTACAAAATTTACTATAAATTAGTGAATAAAGCAGATATAAGCATATTAAAAATTATCATATGCACTACATTCTATGGTCAGAGTGAAATTAAGTTAGACCTCAGTATAAACAAAGAACACTAAATAGTTTGCAAATTTTCAACCATTTCCTAGGTAACTCATGAGTTCACCTACACAAAAATCACACTGGAATAAAATATATTTAAATTTTATGTTGCTAAATGAAAATCTGTTTTTTTTAATTAAATTTTTGTCCATCTTGGACCAGCAATCTGTTTTAATAAGTCCTCCATGTGATGCTAATGCATGCTAAGGTTTGAGATCCACCACCCTAAATAAGAGTACACTAAATTAATGCCCACTTGAAAGTATCAAACAACACAATCAAGATTATAAAATATTGATAGTGATTAATTCTGTAACTGGAAAGTCACAAATAGTATTTTTTTTTCCTGACAGGTAGAGTGGACAGTGAGAGAGAGAGAGACAGAGAGAAAGGTTTTCCTTTTGCCATTGGTTTACCCTCCAATGGCCACCGCGGCTGGCACACTGTGGCCAGCACACCGCGCTGATCCGAAGGCAGGAGCCAGGTGCTTCCCCTGGTCTCCCATGGAGTGCAGAGCCCAAGCACTTGGGCCATCCTCCACTGCACTCCCGGGCCACAGCAGAGAGCTGGCCTGGAAGAGGGGCAACCAGGACAGAATCTGGCACCCCAACCGGGGCTAGAACCTGGTGTGCCGGTGCCGCAAGGCGGAGGACTAGCCTATTTAGCCGCAGCGCCGGCCACAAATAGTATTTTTAAAATACAGAATTGTTGAGCACTATATCTAGTTTTGGAGGACAAATTTTCACCATCATATTCTGATAGAATGGCAGTGACTAAGATCTTCATTGTATTATTTTCTTTAGTTATTTTATTGTTCAAAAATATTTTTTGAAATACTATGATATCACAAAAAGTATTCTTCTTGTCTAAACTATATAGATTTGATTGTTTTTATTTTCCTAAGTAAATGAATCTTCTTTTTGATATATTTATTTTATTGTTTATAAGAATGTATATATTTAAATCTTTTTAATATTACAACAGTTTAAAGGATGCTGAAAACCTGTACATGTTATATATGGTGTTTTTAAAAGATCTATTTTGTCCATTTGAAAGGCAGAAAAAGAAAGAAAAGAAAGGCAGAGAGAGGGAGATCTTCCAGCCATTAGTTCACTCCCTACATGGCCACAATTACCAGGGCTGGGCCAGGCCAAAGCCAGGAGCCAGGGACTCCATCCTGATCTCCTACTTTAGTGGCTAAGGCCGAAATACAGCCATCTTCTCATGCTTTTCCAGATGCATTAGCAAGAAGCTGAATCCAAAGCAGGGCAGTAAGGATTTAAATCATGACTCCAATGTGGGATGCTTGCATTGCAGGTTGTGGTTTAACCCACTATACCACTCCTCTATAATGTTTTATTAATCAGGTACATTGGTTTATTAGTAAAAATTTGCCTATAACAGAAATAAAAGCTTTTTGAAATTTCTTATACAATTCTTATTTATTTTTAAACCAATAACTTAATTATTTCCATTATCTTCAAGTAGTTTGTATTCAGTTCTTTCTATTTAGAACTGAGTTCAACTGCCTCAGTATTAACATAAATCATGACTATGATTTTTAAGGATACCAATTTTTTTCTTCCTTTCTCTTCCATCTTAAACTGCCACTACTGTTGTTTAATTCAGAGATCATATGTGAAATCAGAAGATGCGTCTTCATTACTAAGTTAGTAAAAGGTGGTAAGTTGGTCCAGTTTACAGTTCACCCTGGGGAGTAAATACAAAAGTTTTAATATGTGCCTAGTTCTCACAGACCTAGGGAATTGACATCTTAGAGATTGTTTCAAAACCAGACGCCACTACAAGGGTATTGCAGTTTGTCATCCATGAAAGGTTGCATTATTAATTTTGAATTATATTTGTAATATTCTTCAGCATGGTAGGGACATCCCTGTTAGGAGGGCCATGATACAGCTCATATAAGGGCGTATATAAAAATTGCATTTAAAACATACTTTTAACAGGATTAAATCAGGGCATGACATAAAGCTCCTTTGGGGAGAATTTGTTGACTCTGCAATGGAAGTCTGCATTTTATCAAAGGTATTAGCATTTTTAGTGTAGAGATGTATGTATTACAGCACTGAAACTCAGCCATTGGTCTCAGACTTGAATGATGAATCTCCCATGTTGAGGCAACCAGAATCATGACATGCACTTAAATATTGAGCATTTCATATTCCTAAAAGAAAATAGATAACTTCAGAATATTAATTTATTGGTAACATGGCAGTTTCACCCCAGATTATTTGCTTTCATATTTATTTTACAATGGCATTTCATTCATGATCTTTCTGACTTAATAATATAAACTTTAACAAAGAATAAATTTTCTGTCCTTTATTTAAAGGCATTAGTAGAATTAGATTTATTTTATATGTTAATTCCATGAAGTTTTTAAAATGTCATTGTAGTAATGAAAAAAAGACCAAGCAGTTTGTTATAACTCTTGATTCACGTATTAGGTATGCAACCTTAGGCAAATTATTAAGGTATGTTAATAACCTTAGGCAAATTATTAAGATGCATAATAGGCCTGCACAAGTTTTTGTTTCCTTTCAGGAATGAAAATATATGATATAAATAAGAATATATACCTGTGTTTTGAAAAAGTAGCTCCTTTTTAAATATAAGAATATGGCTAAACTTAGAAAAAATAGGGCATAACATTTTTGAAATGGAAAACTATTGTAGCTCATCCTTGATATCAGAGGTATGTAGTCAATTTCTATGTCTGGACTTTGGTTCTTATTTTTTAAATGATTGCTTACCTTTTTTAAAATATGTATTGATAGGGTGTTTGGAGTTACTGAAAATATGTATTACAAATCACTTAGCCAAGTCTAGGATATGATTACTTTCAAAGGGAGTAATTCTGTAGCTCCAAACTCCGTAGTTTTTCTGAAATGCTGAAACATCTTTCTTGGAATGGGGATTGTAGTGGTGACCAGCTGACTTTGAATTGACATCAAGTTGATGGATGTGTGATAAGTCAAAGGAACACAGAATGAGGAAGTTACTTTTATGTTCTTTAGTGTCAGCATTCTATTAAAAAAAAAAAGTACTACTTTTGGGGGAAAGACTGAACATCATAACACTATCCTCATGTTATTACAAGATTATTTTCATTTTTTTAAGCTTTCACTCTTAGATCTCAGAGGCTATAGGATTTTAACATTAAAAAACAAAACCGTCAGCTCTCCACTCTTTTATCTTAAATTGTAACTTTTGAAGGATCTTTTTGATTCTTTCTTATCATGTGAATACTTAGAGATTCCAGCAGAAGAGTTGGAAAGAGAACTATCTATTCAAGTGAAGTGTGTTAGGATATACTACATACAGCTGCGTTAGACCAGCACACATGTCAGTGTACTTAGTGTGTCACTCAGCAGTGAAATCCATCACCAAAGCTTTTCTAATGAATGACAGAAAATTCTCCAACAGGAGAAAAATAAAGGGCATATTAAATACCTTGCTTGCGAAGGTGGGAGAATGTTGGCATTAAGAAATAAGAGAAAACTATGACACAGTATAAAATAGTAAAAGAAAGCCTTCTACTTTGGGAACTACTAGGAGTATACAAAAGAGAATTTAATGTAAAAGCAAACAAACCTAAGTTATTCAGTATGTTCCAATATTTATACTTCCATGTTAGTGCTTTAAAAATTAGAAAAGAAGTAAGATACTATATCATTTTATGGTTTCCATTGGCTATACTCTTTGAATTCATTGTTTTTTTTGACATCACCATCATTTATTACTATTACTGTTTTAATAATTTGCAGAAACAAATGTAAATGATCTTTTGAGTAATATGTAACTTAAAGTATGAGATAATACAAAATCATTTCTAGAATTAAGAATAGTTATGCTTTGGAAGTAATAGTAACTATAGCTCCAAACATCCAAATGGGAGCTTTTTAAATTTGTTTTACAAAAATAATTTTTTTAAATGATGAAGTATCTTGCAGCTGATGCTTAAGCCTAGTGGTTAAGATGCCCATAACCCACATCAGAGTATCAGAATTCAGTTCCCAGCTCTTGTTCCTCATTCTGACTTTCTGCTCATGCAGAAATAGGAGATAGTACCAGTGGCTTATGTAATTGAGTTGCTATCTCCAGACTTTTTCCTTGACCCTAGCCCTGGCTCAGCCCCAGCCATTATGGGTATTTGAGGAGTAAACCACCAAATGAGAGTTTCTCTCTCTCTCTCTCTCTCTCTCTCTCTCTCTCTCTCCCTCCCTCCCCCCTCCCCTTCTCCCTCTCCCTCTCCTTCTCCCTCTCCCTCTTCTTCTTCTTCCTCCTCCCTCCCTCCTTACCTTCCTCCCTCCTTCCTCTTTCTGCCTCTCCCTCTCTAAGTTCACTTTCAAATAAATAAATAAATAAATCTTTTATAAAAAATAATTATTTGGGGAGCATTCACTAATAGTGAACAATGACTTTTATTTTTTGCACTAACTATAAATAATTGAAATGTCATACTTATATGTAAAAATAATTTTTAGTTGTATTTACTGTTATACTTTGTAATTTCTGACAGATTCATAATATTTCAAATATTGGACATGAATAAACATATTTTCCTGCATATGTGTATTGTTAATGCTTACTAATATTGTAAGGTGGCAAAGAATAAGAACACTGCAACTGTTTGGGGAGTGAACTAGCAGATGGAAGATCTCTATCTTTGTCTCTCCTTTCTTTCTGTAACTCTGCTTTCAGATCAATAAATAAAGCTAAAAAAAAAAAAAAGTGTCCACGGTTGGCGCTGTGGCGTAATGGGTAAAGCTGCCGCCTGCAGTGCTGGCATCCCGTATGGGCACTGGTTTGAGTCCCAGCTGCTCCGCTTCCAATCCAGCTTCCTGCTATGGCCTGGGAAAGCAGTAGAAGATGGCCCAAGTCCTTGTTCCCTTGCACCCACATGGGACACCCTGAAGAAGCTCCTGGGGGCCAGCACCGTGGCTTACTTGGTTAAACCTCCACTTGCAGCGCCGGCATCCCATATGGGTGCCAGGTTCTAGTTCCGGTTGCTCCTCTTCTGGCCCGGCTCTCAGCTGTGGCCCAGGAAGGCAGTGGAGGATGGCCCAGGTGCTTTGGTCCCTGCGCCTGCGTGAGGGACCGGGAGGGGGCACCTGGCTCATGGTTTCAGATCAGCGCAGCGCCAGCCGTTGCGGCCATTTGGGGAGTGAGCCAACAGAGGGAAGACCTTCCTCTCTCTCACTCTCGCTCTCGCTCTCGCTCTCGCTCTCGATCTATAACTCTACCTGTCAAAAAAAAAAAAAAAAAAGGCTCCTGGCTCCTGGCTTCAGATTGGCGCAGCTCCGGCCGTTGTGGCCGATTGGGAGAATGAACCAGCAGATGGAAGATATCTCTCTCTCTCTCTCTCTCTCTCTCTCTCTCTGCTTCTCCTTCTCTCTCTTCTCTCTGTCTAACTCTAACTTTGAAATAAATTACTAAATCTTTTTAAAAAAGTGTCCTTAGTGGATCTCACTTGTATGCTTTGTGTGTAAAGAAAGAGGTAACGCACCTGGGAGGAGCTGATACCATATGATGCAGGAGATTGACTTTCCTGATGCCATCCTGAATACAAGGGTAGTTAAGTTCATGGAAAAATAGAATCAAAATACAAGTTTACTCATGGATACAAAATTTTCATTATTCATGGGTACTTTCTTCATAATATGTATTTTCCATTAACTTTTTGAATGCCTCCCCTTATGCATGAATTTCAGAGTATTTCATGCCAACATAAACTTATCTTTTAATCCACTTTTCATGACATTTCTGACACATCTTCATATATAAAATGAATAAGCATACGTTAATTTTTGTTAGAAAGCAAGACCCCTCTCCACAGTTTCTGTGTTACTTTTAATAAGGTATACTCAGAAAAAGTTTCTCCATAAACCATGATAATTTACCTGGAGGCAGCTATTCTCTAGCTTTAGTTTACTTTAAGGTGAATAAATAGGTAAGAAATAGACTAAAAAGAACATTAACCTGGATTCCCAGGCTCTATATCTTGGTCTTTCTGACCTTTGGCCAAATTATTTGATGTTCTTGAGCCCTTCATTTGTTCTTCAATAAAATATGCATAGTCAGAACTGGAAATAAAATACTTGAATTCTTTAGAAATTATTCTAATTACTTTATATTACATATTTTATTCACACTGATTTTCAAAAACATAATGGCATTAAACTGAGTAAATAGGTACCATTTGTGGTATATGTAGGTAGGAAAGAATAAAATATTAGAAAAATTTCTCAAACATATTTTGAGGACTAACCTAATAAAATAGGTTCTAGTCCTGGTCAGGGCACCGGATTCTTTCCCAGTTGCCCCTCTTCCAGTCCAGCTCTCTGCTGTGGCCCGGGAGTGCAGTGGAGGATGGGCCAAGTGCTTGGGCCCTGCACCCGCATGGTAAACCAGTAGGAAGCACCTGGCTCCTGGCTTTGTATCGGTGCAGCGCGCTGGCTGTAGCGGCCATTTAGGGGGTGAACCAACAGAAGGAAGACCTTTCTCTGTGTGTCTCTCTCTTACTGTCTAACTCTGCCTGTCAAAAAAAAAATATTTTGACATAGCAGTGTATATGAAATTCCCTAAAGTCCTGATCATTTTCTTAATGTTAATGTGAAAATGCTAAAAATTACAACACAATGAAATGAATAGAAATACATTTTACTTTGTATTTTTATTTGCAGTTCATTAGAACACTTCTCACTGGAGTCCAGAATTTATATTAGAACACCACAAAACTTTTTCAGTGCCTTATGAGTGTACTTTTCTTAACTTTTAAATGGAATATTGTAGTAAATATTTGTTTTTGGTTTTTATTTTTAATATGAAAGAAAGGGGCAGATCTCTTTCACTGTTCACTCCCCAAATGCCCACAACAGCCAAAACTGGACCAGGGCAAAGCCAGGAGCTGGGAACTCAATTTGGGTCTCTGGGTAGCAGAGGACCAGCATCTCCAATGGTGTCAACTGCTAGGCCAAACAATCATCCTCGTATGTATTTTAAAATAAAAGTGTGTTGAAAACTTTTGCCCATTTCACAACTGAATGGTTTGCTTTTTTGTTGTTGAGTGTTTTAAGTTGCTAATATATTTGGGATATTAATCTTTTGTTAGATAGGTGGTTTGCAAATATTTTTTCCCATTCTGTTGGATGTCTATTGACTTAATCATTTTTGCTGTGCAAAGGCTTCTGAGTTTAATGTAGTCCAATTTATGTAGTTTTCTTCTGTTGCCTTTGCTTTGAGGCTCTTGTTTAAGAAGTCATACTCTATACCAGTGTTGGAATGTTTCCCCTATGTCTTCTTCCAGCAACTTCATAGTGCAGACCTTAAACTTAGTTTTTTATCCATCTTGGGTAGGTTTTGTATATGGTGAAAATTGTGAATCTAATTTCATTCTTCTACATATGTAAATCCAGTTTGCCAGCACCATTTACTGATGAGACTTTCCTTACCTAACTGTATGCTCTGAACACTTTTGTCAAAAACCAGTTGGCTGAGTGTACATGGATTAATATATGTGCTCTCTTGCTGGGTCTTAGTCCACCCGTACAAGGATGGACTGGGTCCGAGGAAAGGTAAGTGCGCCGCTCGCCCGTTCCCCAGCCTCCCGATCCCGGAGACAATCAGACGCAGCGGGGAGCCAAGTCTAGCAAGGACTCATTTACTTCCTGAGAAACAGAACCTTTTATAGTACAAAACTGCAGAGTCATTGGGGCAGGGCTAAGGACCAGCCAATCACTTAAAAATTCACCTTACGGGGGGCTTTCTATAGGACTAGCCATATGTCTATACACTTGTTACTAGTTTTGTTACCTCCCCTGATGTTGCACAGCCAATCAGTTTTAGTGGTAAACAACTTTGGATTCCGCCCACCTTACTTCCCCTGGGCTCCATCATGTAACTAATTTCCCCACACTCTCTGTTCTGTTCCATTGATCTATGTATTGGTCTTTATGTCAGTATCATGCCTTGAAGTCAGGTATTGTGATGTTTCCAGTTTGATTTTTCTTGTTCAGGATTGCTTTGGCTATTTGGGGTCTTTGGAAATTCTCTATGAATTTTAGAACCACTTTTTCTAGTTCTGTAAAGAGTTTCACTGGGTATTTTGATAGGGATTGCACTGAATCTGTAGATTGCTTTAGGACTTCAATAGACAGTTCTCAAAAGAAGAAAAAGAAATGAACAACAAATGAAAACATGCTCAACATCACTAGCCATCAGGGGAATGCAAATCAAAACCACTTATGAGATACCACCTTACCCCTGTCAGAATGACCAAACTCCAAATCACAGAGAGTAACAAAGGCTGGCAAGGATGTGGAACAATTATATACTGTTGGTAGGAATGTAAAATAGTGCAACCACTGTGGGAAACAGTGTGGAAATTTCTTTAAAAAGTAGAAATAGACTTGCCACATGATCCAGCAATCCCACTACTAGGTATATACCCAAAAGTCTTGAACACAGAGTATCGAAGAGATACCTATACCACCAGGTACATAGCAGCACTGTTCACAGTAGCCACAATTTGGAACCAACGAAGATGTCCATCATCAGATGAACAGATAAAGAAAATTGTGTGTGTGTGTGTGTGTTGGATGTTATTCAGCTATAAAACAAAAAGAATGAAATTCTACCATTTTTAGCAAAATGGACACAACGGGAAGACATCATGTTAATATGCTGAGTGAAATAAACCAGACCCAGAAAGACAAATACCACATGTTCTCCCTTATTTGTGGGAGCTAAAATTTAAAAAACAAACAAGAAGGAAAAAAGAAAGAAATGTCTGTGTGTATCAGTATTACTACAAGTATAGTTTTGTAAAACTAATGGTTAAGAATGTTATACTACTATAGTTTTAATGATTTGTAATTACTTTAAACTTTCTATATGTAGATGAAATGGTCATTTTTCCATTCAATTATTGTGTATAGATAGCCATTGTCTATATTCCTACTAAACTAGGGTCTTTTTTCTTTATACTTGTTAAACTTAATATTTGATGAAGTATTAAGCCTTTCTACCATGATATTAATTTAAAATACATTATCTCAAAAACAAACAAAAAAAATGAACAAGAAAGGCAGAAGGAAGAAGGAAGGATGGAAGGAAAAAGGGAGAGAAGAGGAAAATGTCATTATGTTCTTAGATTTGTATCTACAAAGCACATTGAATATGTTAAAAACTAATTAAAAATTAAAACAAAATAAAAGCAGTATAGTAAGGTAGAAAGAATACAACTAACAGTTTTTCCATACATCCTTTTGTCTTCTTTCTGTGCATTTACATGTATACCCAAACGCTGTTTTGTTTAGTAAATGTGATTACCTGACTGTTTAACCCACTATGCCAAATGCCCCACTGCAGCGTGCAGGTGTTCCTAAAAACTAAGTTCCTAGAAATAGAATTGATGGATGAAGTCTATTGGAACGTATGATTTTATTTGAAGGGCCAGTGACCTTCCAAAACAATACTTCACTGGTTTATACAATGAAAGATTTTTTTTTGCTTTGTCATTAACCCTTATTATTATTATGCCTTTTTATCTTTTGGAAATTTATTGGGAAAAAATAATTGTATTTCCTTGAATACTGGTAACCTTGAGCACATTTTTAAAAAAGAATTATTTAGTTATTTGAAAAAAAGAGTTACAGAGAAAGATGGAGAGACAATGAGAAAGACATCTTCCATCCATTGCTTTGCTCCCCAAATAGCCACAACGGCTAGGGTGTGCCAGGCTGAAACAGGAGCTAGGAACTCCATTTGGGTCTCCAACAAAGGTGCAGGGTCCCAAGTACTTAGACCATCTTTTACTGCTTTCCCAGGTACATTAACAGGGAGTGGGACTGGAAATGGAGAAGCCAGGGCTTAAACTGCCCCCACCCCAACACATTTTTTTTGACAGGTAGAGTGGACAGTGAGAGAGAGAGACAGAGAGAAAGGTCTTCCTTTTTCTATTGGTTCACCCCACAATGGTCGCTGCAGCCAGCACACTGTGGCCGGCGCACTGCACTGATCCGAAGCCAGGAGCCAGGTGCTTCTCCTGGTCTCCCTTGCGGGTGCAGGGCCCAAGCACTTGGGCCATCCTCCACTGCCTTCAGAGGACACAACAGAGAGCTGGACTGGAAGAGGAGCAACCAGGATAGAATCTGGCGCCCCGACCGGGACTAGAACCTAGGGTGCCAGCGCCGCAGGCAGAGGATTAGCCTATTGAGCTGCAGCGCCAGCCCCAGCACATTTTTTTAAAAAATATGTATCTTGGCCATTTGTATTTCTCTGAAATTATGTTGTAAATCTTACATAAAACAGGCTATCCTGGAACCATTTTGAATAGGATTTTATCTTTTTAATCTTTTTCAGGTGCTCTTCTTATCTTCCTAGGAAATGACTGATTTACTCTACATTTTTCAATGTATTAATGTGGTTCTAAATGTTTGTGTGCGTGTCTGTATATTTACTTTTTTTTAAAGCTTTTATTTAATGAATATAAATTTCCAAAGTAAAGCTTATGGATTACAATGGCTTCCCCCCCCCCCATAACTTCCCTCCCACCCGCAACCCACCCCTTTCCCACTCTCTCTCCCCTTCCATTCACAGCAAGTCCCGGCGCCCCAACCGGGACTAGAACCCGGGGTGCCGGCACTGCAGGCGGAGGATTAGCCTAGTGAGCCGCGGCACCGGCCAGGAAATATTTATTGAACATTGATATTAAATGAGGTTGGCAAATTCCAAAATTTCAGTACCTTAATACCATATGAATGTGTTTTGTGCTCATATCACAGTTTAATGCAAAGCGTGAGGAAGGTACTGCTCCTGAAGAAGTTCAGTGACCCAGATTCCTTTTATCTTGCAGTTTTTTCTCCTTGGGTTCCCAATTCAGCCGTAGAGGAGTAAAAAGAATGAAAATCATATTGTAGACCAGCTGTGTACAGACAATGCACATCATTTAAGCTCATACTCCATTAGGCTAAACTCAGATAAATAACTACAACTAAATCCAAGAAAGGCTAGAAAATGTAGTCTGTCTAAAGATGCATAAAGAAGTGAATACTAACAATTTCTGTCACATCTATTAAGTGCTCTGCTCAGTCCTCCAATGGAAGGAATAGATGTTATACATTTCTTTAAAAAAAGTGTGGTAGTACTTCAAAGGTTTGAGGGAAATGAATTCAAAGATGTTTATTTTGGTGAAAACATTTTGGAAATATATCATTGAAGGAGTTCTCAAAATGTTTATGATTATAATAATCATATTATTATTATAATAATCATAATAAATAACTTTTTAAAAATTTGTACTGAAGCTTACTTTTTTAAAAAAATTATTTATTTATTTGAAAGTCAGAGTTACAGAGTGAGAGGGAGAGAGAGAAAGGTCTTCCATCCGCTGGTTAACTCTCCAAATGGCCACAATGGCCATAGCTGAGCCGATTAGAAGCCAGGAGCCAGGAGCTTCTTCCAGGTCTCCCCCACGGGTGCAAGGGCCCAAGGACTTGGGCCATCTTCTACTGCTTCCCCAGGTCATAGAAGAGAGCTAGATTGGAAGAGGAGCAGCCAGGACAAGAACCAGTGCTGCAGGCTGGGGCTTTAACCCATTTACCACAGCGCCAGCCTCGAAGCTTACTTTGAATTCCATTTTCCATTTAGTTTTTCTGAAGTATCCTCATTTTAAAGCACCTAAAAAGGAAGAGGAAGCAGTTATATCTACTTGGTGTCTACTGTGGTTTGATTGTGTTCGCTCTAAAGTTCATTTGTTAGAAATAAAATCCAAGATTGTTGAGAGGTAGGATCTTTAAAAGGTGATTAGGTCATAAGGACTCTACCCTTCTGAATGAATTAAGATCACAATTGTGGGTGGGAGTAGGTTAGTTATCATAAGAGCAGTTTTCTGATAAAAGGATGATTTGGCCCCTTTCCTCCACCCCCTCTCTCATATATACACATGCTCTCTTTTACTTTGGATTTTGCCACGGCATTTTTTGAGAGAGGAAATTCAGATGGCCAACAGACACTTGAGAATATGCTCAGGATCACTAGCTATCAGGGAAATGCAAATCAAAACCACAATGAGGTTTCATCTCACTCCAGTTAGAATGGCTCTCATATAGAAATCAACAGGCAACAAATGCTGGCGAGGATGTGGGGGAAAAGGTACCCTGGTCCACTCTTGGTAGGAATGTAATCTGGTACAGCCACTGTGAAAGACTGTATGGAGATACTTCAGAAAGCTGAATATAGACCTACCATGTGATCCAGCCAACCCACTCCTGGGAATTTACCCAAACCAAAAGAAAGCAGTATATTAAAGAGTTATCTGTACCCCATGTTCATTGTAGCACAGTTCACAACAGCTAAGATATGGAATCAGCCCAGATGTCCATCAACTGTTTACTGGATAAAGAAATTATGGTGTATATACACTGTGGAGTGCTACTCAGCTGTAAAAATGTATTGGAGTAAAATAGACATTTTGAGATTCAATGATTGTTTACAGCCCTTATCTCTTCTGTTGAGGAACAGTGATTTTTTTCTTTTTATACTATTTGTTGAACTCTTTTACTCAGTGTAGGATTAACTATAGGATCATTAAATAAACTGAAAATAAATTTTTGTAAAAATTAAGAGTGGGAATCTGAGAGGGAGGAGGAGATAGGGTTGGATTCGGGAGGGAGTGTCACTATGCTCTTAAATCTATATGTATGAAATACATGCAACTTGTATAACTTAAGTAAAATCTAAAATAAAAAGGAAAAGGAGAAAGCATAGTAAGTTGTAGGAAATGAGAATGGAAACCAACTGTGAATGCTGACTAGGGAGGAATAACATGGAATCATCCATGTTATTTATGTTAATATATGTTATAATTTATATTATATATGTTAATTTCTAAATCATTGCTTTTTAGTAGATTCAATAACATTTATATTCTGTTTTGTAGGGAGCCTCTGCAGGGAAAAAAATTAATGGTAGATGGGTTGGTAGTAGCTTGGCAAAATGACTAAAGAATGAGGGAAATGAGAGTGTTGTTTATGGACATGGAATTGAAATGGTTGTCTTGAGGGGTTAGATAGTGAAGAAAGCAGAGCCTGGAGAATACGGTTACCCTAGGAAGAGTTTGGAAGAACCAAGAAATTGGAAATTATCTACAGTGTTCATAGAAGATACTCAAACTTTTGATACATTTTGTGCTTTAAAGTAGATCTTGTTATGAAGTTCAACATTGATCATGAATTGTAAGAGTAGGTTTCTACATAGGAGTTCAACAAATAAAAAGTGAAAAGATTACAGTTCAGCAAGAAAATAAGCAAGAGGTATAAACAATAATCAAATGAAAATATGTTCAACTTCACTCATATAAAGTAATTTTTTAAATAGTCAAAACCATTAAAACTATAATATTGCATGTAATTCTTAACAATTTGACAAAAATTTAAAACAGTTTGACAAAACACTATATTTGCAGCAGATGATAGTAAACACACAAGCATATCTTTCTGCTTTTGTTCTTTATTTTTTATTTTAACTGTCACATGTAAGGGAGAACATGTACTTGTCTTCCTGTCATCTGATTTCACTCTACATGATGTGCTCCAGTTGCAATTATTTTGCTGCAAATGATAGAATTCCATTCTTTTATGACTGAATAATATTCCATTATATATACATAACCTACTTTCTTTAATCATCTGATTATTGACACCTTGGTTGATTCCATATATTGTTTGTTGTGAAAAGTACTGCTGCAAACATGGTA
>NC_084828.1:122391387-122396387 GCF_033115175.1 Lepus europaeus | reverse complement strand
GTGGAGTTTCTTGATTTCTTTGTAGATTCTGGTTATCAACCCTTTATCTGTTGCGTAGTTTGCAAATATTTTTTCCCATTCTGTCGGTTTCCTATTCACTTTCCTGATTGTTTCTTTTGCAGTACAGAAACTTCTCAATTTGATGCAATCCCAATAGTTAATTTTGGCTTTGACTGCCTGTGCTCCTGGGGTATTTTCCTAGAAGTCTTTGCCAGTACCTATATCTTGCAGGGTTTCTCCAATGCTCTCTAATAATTTGATAGTGTCGCGTCGTAGATTTAAGTCTATAATCCATGTTGAGTGAATTGTTGTGTAAGGTGAAAGGTAGGGCTCTTGCTTCATGATTCTGCATGTAGAAATCCAATTTTCCCAGCACCATTTATTGAATAGACTGTCCTTACTCCAGGGATTGGTTTTGAATCCTTGATCAAATATGAGTTGGCTGTAGATGTTTGGATTGATTTCTAGTGTTTCTATTCTGTTCCATTGGTCTATCCACGTGTTTCTGTACCAGTACCATGCTGTTTTGATAACTACTGCCCTGTAGTTTGTCCTGAGATCTGATATTGTGATGCCTCCGACTTTGCTTTTGTTGTACAAGATTGGTTTAGCTATTCGAGGTCTCCTGTGTCTCCATATGAATTTCAGCATCATTTTTTCCAGATCTGAGAAGAATGCCTTTGGTATTTTGATTGGTATTGCATTGAATCTGTAAATTGCTTTTGGGAGAATGGACATTTTGATGATGTTGATTCTTCCAATCCATGAGCATGGAAGATTTCTCCATTTTTTGGTATCCTCTTCTATTTCTTTCTTTAAGGTTTTTTAATTTTCATCGTACAGATCTTTAATGTCCTTGGTTAAGTTTATTCCAAGGTATTTGATTGTTTTTGTAGCTATTGTGAATGGGATTGATCTTAGCAGTTCTTTCTCAGCCGTGGCATTGCCTGTGTATACAAAGGCTGTTGATTTTTGTGCATTGATTTTATATCCTGCTACTTTGCCACACTCTTCTATGAGTTCCAATAGTCTCTTAGTAGAGTTCTTTGGGTCCCCTAAATAAAGAATCATATCGTCTGCAAAGAGGGATAGTTTGAGTTCTTCCTTCCCAATTTGTATCCCTTTAATTTCTTTTCTTGCCTAATAGCTCTGGCTAAGACTTTCAGAACTATATTGAATAGCAGTGGTGAGAGTGGGCATCCCTGTCTGGTATCAGATCTCAGTGGAAATGCTTCTAACTTTTCCCCATTCAATAGGATACTGGCCGTGGGTTTTTCATATATTGCTTTGATTGTATTGAGGAATGTTCCTTCTATACCCAGTTTGCTTAGGGTTTTCATCATGAAAGGGTATTATATTTTATCAAATGCTTTCTCTGTGTCTATTGAGAGAATGATATGGTTTTTCTTCTGCAATCTGTTAACGAGGTGTATCACGTTGATTGTTTTGTGAACATTGAAGCATCACTGCATACCAGGGATAAATCCCACTTGGTCTGGGTGGATGATCTTTCTGATGTGTTGTTGCATTCTATTGGCCAGAATTTTATTGAGTATTTTTGCATCTATGTTCATCAGGGATATTGGTCTGTAATTCTCTTTCAATGCTGCATCTTTTTCTGACTTAGGATTTAAGGTGATGCTGGCTTCATAGAAAGAATTTGGGAGGATTCCCTCTTTTTCGATTGTTCTGAATAGTTTGAGGAGAATTGGAGTTAATTCTTCTTTAAATGTCTGGTAGAATTCAGCAGTGAATCCATCTGGTCCTGGGCTTTTCTTTATTGGGAGGGCCTTTATTACTGTTTCAATTTCTGTCTCAGTTATGGGTCTGTTTAGGTTTTCTATGTCTTCCTGGTTCAATTTAGTTAGGTTGTATGTGTCCAGGAATCTCTCCATTTCTGATAGATTTCCCTGTTTGCTGGCATACAAGTCCCTGTAGTAATTCCTGATGATTCTTTTTATTTCTGTGGTGTCTGTTGTTACGTTTCCTTTTTCATCTCTTATTTTATTGATTTGGGTCCAATGGGGTGTCAATTTTTTTTATTTTTTCAAAAAAACCAGCTCCTCCTTTGGCTGATTTTTTGTAATTTTTTTTTTATTCAATCCTGTTGATTTCTTCTCTGATTTTAATTATTTCTCTTCTCCTACTAGCTTTGGGTCTGGTTTGCTGCTGAATTTCTAGATCCTTGAGATGACTTGAAAGCTCATCTATTTGGTGCCTTTCCAATTTCTTGATTTAGGCACCTATTGATATAAACTTTCCTCTTAACACTGCTTTTGCTGTATCCCATAGGTTTTGGTATGTTGTGCTGTTATCCTTATTTACTTCCAGAAAATTTTTGATTTCTCTTAATTTCTTCTATGACCCATTGTTCATTCAGGAGCATATTATTCAGTCTCCATGTGTTTGCACGTGTTCTAGGGATTCCCGAGTTGCTAATTTCCAATTTCATTCCTTTGTGGTCTGAGAAGCTGCATGGTATGATTCTAATTCTTTTGAATTTGCTGAGACTTGCTTTATGGCCTAGTATGTGGTCAATCCTAGAGAAGGTTCCATGTACTGCTGAGTAGAATGTAAATGCTTTCTGTGTAGGATGAAAAGTTCTGTAGATATCTGTTAGATCCATTTGGGGTATAGTGTCATTTAAATCTACTGTCTCCTTGTTGATCTTCTGTCCTGTTGATCTGTTTATCTCTGATAGTGGAGTATTGAAGTCCCCCAGTACTATTGTATTGGGGTCTAAGTCTCCCTTTAAGTCCCTTAACAAGTCTTTTAAATAAACGGATGCCCTGTAATTAGGTGCATATACATTGATAATCGTTATATCTTCCTGTTGAATGGATCCCTTAATCATTATATAGTGCCCCTCTTTGTCTCTCCTAATAGTTTTTGTGGTAAAATTTAGGTTATCTGATATTAAGATGGCTATGCCCGCTTTTTTTTCATTTCTGTTGGCATGGTATATCTTTTTCCAGCCTTTCACTTTCAGCCTGTGTGCATCATTGTTGGAAAGATGAGTTTCTTGTAAGCAGCAAATAGATGGGTTTTGTTCCTTAACTCAAACAGCCAATCGGTGTCTTTTAACTGGACAGTTCAGGCCTTTAACATTTAATGTGACTATCAATAAGTAGTAACTTTGCCCTACCATTTGCCAAAGATATTTTCTAATATATGGTTTGAGTTTCCTGTGATCTTTTGCTGTGAGGTTTCTTCCTTTAACTTCTTTCATATTGATGACCGTGTTTCTGTGTTTCTGTGTGTAATACATCTTTAAGCATCTTTTGCAGGGCTGGACGAGTGGCGACAAATTCTTTCAATTTCTGTTTGCTGTGAAAGGTCTTTATTTCACCTTCATTCACAAATGAGAGATTTGCAGGATATAATATTCTGGACTGGCAGTTTTCTCTCTTAGTACCTGGGCTATATCTCGCCATTCCCTCCTCGCTTGTAGGGTTTCTGTTGAGAAGTCAGCTGTGAGTCTAATTGGGGATCCTCTGAGAGTGGTCTGACGTTTCTCTCTTGCACATTTTAAGATCTTTTCTTTATGTTTCACTGTGGTGAGTTTAATTACAATGTGTCTTGGTGAGGATCTCTTTTGGTCATGTTTACTAGGGGTTCTATGAGCTTCCTGTACTAAGATGTCTCTGTCCTCCAAACCTGGGAAATTTTCTGCTAGTATCTCACTAAGAAGGCCTTCTAATCCTTTCTCTGTCTCCATGCCTTCAGGAACTCCTAGAACCCGAATATTGGGTTTTTTAATAGTATCCTGTAGATTCCCAACAATATTTTTTAGATTTCTAATATCCTCTTCTTTTCTTTGGTTTGCCTGTTTCCTTTCCTGTTCTCTATCTTCTAAGTCCGATATTCTCTCTTCTGCTTCACCCATTCTGTTTTTAAGGCTCTCTAATGTGTTTGTCATTTGATCTATTGGGTTCTTCATTTCATTATGGTTTCTCGTCACTATCAGAGTTTCTTGTTCCACTAGTTGTTTCATTTCATTTTGATTCCTCCTTAATATTTCATTTTCACGAGAGAGATTTTCTGTCTTGTCCATTAAGGATTTCTGTAGTTCAAGAATTTGTTTTTGAGAACTTCTTAATGTTCTTATCAATTTTTTGAGATCCGCTTCTTGCATTTCTTCTATCTCATCATCTTCATAATCTTGAATTGGGGTGTCTTTTTCATTTGGGGGCATCATAGTGTCTTCCTTGCTTTGTTACCTTGGTTTCTACGTTTGTTTGGCATCTTGGAGGTGTTCTTTGTTTCCTTCACTGTGGTGTTTTATCTCATTATACTATGACTCTATAGTATGTGGACTGTCTGCTTTTGATGGAGCCTTAGAGGCTTGAGATGGGTGTGGCCTGAGAGCTCTGTTTGGTTCTTCAGGGTTAAGGGTGTGCCCAAGGTGACTCACCCAGATTGTTCTCTGGCTTGCTCTCTTGCTTTCTCTCTCTCTCTCTTTTTTTAAGACTCAGTTGGGAAGAAATTCCACACAGCTCACTGGGTTGCCTAGGTTACGGAGTTTGTTTTACATATGTAAAATGGCGCCTACTCTTTGTCTTGCTAGGCTTTGTAAGGTGAGTGGAGAGAGAGGCTAGTGACCCTGCCGGTTCCCCCTATTTATTCGTTTTTTTTTTTTTTCTCTCTCTCTCCTCCAGTCAGCCTGGTACACACACACACACCCCTCCTCCCCACCGCCGCCGTGAGACTTCAGACCATGCTCTAACCTTCCCGGCCAGTGTCTCAGGTTACCTCTCCTTCCAGCGCCTGGGCTCAAATTCTGTGGCTGGGCTTCTGTGGCTGGGCTGTCTGGGTTCCCCACTCCTGCGGCTCCTCTCTCGTGGCTCTGGTCCCGCGGCGCGGCGCGGCAGTGGGCCACCTTGCTCTCCCCATAGGTCTTCTGTGTCACATCCACCAGATCCGGAAGAGTTTCCTCTGTAGTTTTTTTTCTGAGTCTCTTCCTTCAGGAACACAGAATACCTTCAGTGCCTTTGAATCAG